>NC_060121.1:720479921-720782952 GCF_021461395.2 Schistocerca americana | reverse complement strand
AATGTGAATCAGGCGCATTACATATTCCAGGCCGTCGCAGCCGCGTCTTTGAAAGGCCAGCTGTGGTCACTTCCCAGCCAGCTGTAGGATCACATCGGTTCGTCTTCTTCCTGCTAGTACTGCAACTGAGATTTGGCAACAAGGCAAGCTATATTTGGCAACTCTGTGATCGAGGAGTGACCTCCTGGTGTGCACGGAATTAAGTCTCAAAGTTCACTTGATTTTTCCTGTCATTTCAATTGAATCATCTGACTTATTACCGCTTCAGGTGTAACAAAAGATTCTAAATTTACGATTTTCAGCCCAGGAAAGTCGTTGCATGTGTAAATCGCAACTAAACTCGTCCTTTAAATAGCGGTTCACAAGTTCCAGACTATATTGGCCTCGTAAGAGAAATTAGTAGCACATAGGTCTTCGCTAGCTCTGTGGTGACGTGCTGACCACTGAAAAAGCGTTTGTTATGGTTCGCGGTTCGATTCTCGCTGAATGTAACGTTTTTATCATTTCTGTGAAAAGCCTACAAGCAGTCAGATCAAACATTGATAAGGAAATAGCAAGAAAATACTTTCGGCTCATAGTGCAATGGTGAAAAAATTTCAATGCTGCACAACAGGTAACGCCTCGTTCTGCTGCTGACAAGCAAATTTTGGGTCTCTAGGAATACATAACTTTATTTATGAAATGCCACATTTGCATACCTGTTGAGTATGACACAGCATACCAATTAAACACAGACCCAATCGAATTCTAAGTGCGTAGTATTTTACTAATTTGTGCCGATAGAGGCACGCTTGTGTACAGATACTCAGTTTTATCAAAACAGACTTTCGTCGTAAGGTTATCGTGGGTAGTTTTATTTCATTTCTTTTAATACAGTACACAATTCTCGTAAGGTTTCTTTTAGTGATGTTAAAACAATACTAAACACAAGAGAGAAATTAATCATCAACGATATATGCGAATTCTCTGATGTGGTCTATTACAGTTTGACATTGCACATGCAGTTTATTGATTACATGCATGTAGAAAACTTGTTCTGAGTTAAAGCTGTCAAACAAGGTTTGAAGAAGAATAAAATGCCACTACCAGATGACAGCTAATCCAGAAAATACTTTTCTGACTATTTTGGCACGATGCGCACTCCCCATGCATAATTCAAAACCTTCGAGATGCATCTGCTGCCTGGCCAACTATTAAACCTGAAAAGAACAAAATGACACTGAAGTTAGCCCTTTTTCCACATGCAGTTATTTTGTCTTGGGGTGAAGGGAATTATGTTCAAAGTTACATTAAATTGGTAACTTCAACAGACAGCAGAATTGCGTCTCAAAATGTAGCAGTGAATGAAACGGAACTCGCGACATTTTATCTACGGTATGTGATACTTACCGTGATGTTACTAGTTGTCATCTGCCTACAGCTTCTCCAGAAGGCAACAATAGTTCCTCCAGAACTTCCGCATTTCACAGTGCTGTGAGATAATGCATATGGCCGGATCTAGATTTCTGAGAGACAGACAGTTACAGCTTTTCTTTTGCACTGCACGACGTTTTCAACGAACAGGTAGCGCAGTAGAGTAGCTCAAATGAAAAGGAACACTTCCTCTTTAAATTTCTGCATCCTACACTGTTGGCAGTTCTGTGTAGGTGGCAGTTACATGATTCTATTTCGGTGATTACAATACAGAGTCGAATGTATGCACTGGGTAGCCGAGGCAGCTAGTTGATGGCGATTCGGTCAACCAAGTAAATGAATGTACTGAACATGCTGCAAACCACTACAGGGAGCCTGTGTGTCAGAATTCTCATCGAGTGTGCCGCAACGGTGTTATGAAAAAAAAAAAAGAGTCATACAGTAGAGGGTTTGGTTGTCTGTAGGATTGATGATAAGTTCTCATGATGATGGGTTCGATTCCAACTTCTGCCCATGATTTTTAATAGGGAGAGACAGATTCTATTCTCTTCTGACTACGCCAAATGAAGAAGGTATAATGGCATTGTGGTCTGACATTCACATTAAACATGATATTCCTTCACTACCAAGTAGTCATTAGGTTGCACCACAATAAAGTCACGAGTGGAGAAATGTGGGAACTCTGTCACCAGTAACCGTTCTTATACTAGTTATTTATTTATAGTGGCTAAACAAACACTATGTAGGGTGACAGGACCATTATTCCATCTTTTAGTTGAGCTTCTGTATGTCGATAAAATTGGTTCTGAAGTTGGAATGCAACTCAGACCGCCCTTAACGGGGAATTTGAACCCTTCATGACAACACAGCTCGACTTCAAAATATTGTTTGTTCGAAACTGCAGATTCCTCAACATCTCCACATATTGTGCATGAATGGGTTCGAATGCTGGCCTGGCACTGAAGTTTTCATTATGTATTATCAAGCTTTAGCATGAGAACACCTATCTGCTGATGGATAATGGTTTTGATTTTTAATGCATTTTCATTCGTTGTCAACACTAACGATATCTCACGTTTTTGTCTCCCAGTGAGACACAGAACTATTTGAGAGATCACTCTAAGTTCAAGGATGTTATTCCGAGATCCTGGTGGAGAAAAATTCTGTAGCTGACGCCTCTTTCTGTGTAGTCAACGACGGTATGTGTGGGGTTCGATTAACAGTCAGCATTGAACTCTTCGTCAATTTATTTCTAGTTGAAACATGCTTACATGTCGCTGCTGCTGTAACAAACCCATATTTAACGTTTGTTTTCTCTAATAAATAACAGCGATAGGTTCCGTGTTCGAGCCCTGGGAAGGAATGGTTCAAATGGCTCTGAGAACTATGGGACTTAACATCTTAGGTCATCAGTCCCTTAGAACTTAGAACTACTTAAACCTAACTAACCTAAGGACATCACACATATCCATGCCCGAGGCAGGATTCGAACCTGCGACCGTAGCAGTCGCGCGGTTCCGGACTGAAGCGCCTGGATCCGCTCGGCCACCGCGGCCGGCCTGGGAAGGGAATGATTAATGTTTCGTCTCGTCATTTCAATTAAAACATCTAGTTACTGCCGAGAAAATCCGATATGTCACAGTTGATTGTGCTTCAGTAACAATCCGATTAGGTTCTGGGTTCGAATCCCTGTCCAACACAAAGCTTTACATCACGGTATTTCATGTAAGTTACTTGTGAAAAAGCGATATTTAACATCTCTCGTGGTTCGTTAACAGGGACAATAGATGCTGGGTAGGAATTTGCGTCCGTTAAATATGTTTCCGTCATGTAGTTTAACGTTGATATTTGCTAACTGATACTGTATAAAATCTAGGTGTATCACTCTCTGTATGCCTAGTCAGGAGTGACTGTTAGTTTCCGTCAGTCACGAAATCTTAGACTGCATGACCTGGGTTTGAATCCAAGTGCAGAACGAGACGGTTCGTCGTGTCATTTTAAGTTCGTACATATTCTCAACTAGCTGCTCGTGAATAACCTAAATTTTTAATATTATTTTGTGTTAAATAACAAGTACGGTGTGTTACTTTGAAGTGGAAATCATGAATACGACGAACTTACTACGTGCATTACGTATCTGATAATCATGAGAGTGGTAACATTTCAGGTATGTAATTTATTGCAATAAATGTGAGCTTACAATCCTTAGGGACAGTCTTATCTGTGATAAGGTGTTCCATGATATTTGTAGTATCGTGGTATAACTTTACATCTTGAGTTATTGCGATACAGAGCCGAGTTTTCTAGTGGTGACTTGTTGGAGCCATTTTCAATAGTCAAACGACTGTACCAAGGAGCGATTAAAGGACCTGCTAGACAGCTGCGTTATGTAGGTTGCATGCGAATCAGGTGAAATGCAATTCAGGTCGTTCGGATACTTTTGTGCACGACTGTACAGAAAATAATTGTGAAATCTATTATTGTAGATGATACTTCCGACATATCAATGAATAAACATCTACCCATATGTTTCTGATATCTCGATAAAATCCTTGAACTTGATGGAGTTTTCATGGGCTTCTATGAAGTAGCTTCAATATGTTCTAGGACATTGAAATCGTCCAGGATGTCATAACGCGTTTATCTCTCGACTTAAAATACTGTCAAGGTCGATGTTATAATGGCGCGAGCAATGTCAGTGGACATTTAACAGGATTAAAAAGTAAGATTACTCAGCTGGAGCCAAGAGCTATATTTGTTCATTTTTCGGCGTCTAATTTGAATTTGGTATTACAAGATACAATGAATAGTAATAGTTGTCTGCGAGACTTTCTGATGATTCTTCGTCAATTAATGTCATTTGCAAGACATTCGACAAAGAGATTAACGGTGTTTCAGTCGCTACAAGAAGACATCGAAGATGGTGTTGTAAGAAACGTTCGCAGACTTCCTTTGTGACCTCCAAATCCATGAGCTTGGGCGAAAGTGGTTCGAGGCTGGAGGTGGCTAACCAAAAGTGTTGTGTGACACGAAACTATATGCACATCTGAAGGCATGTGTTCGGTTCATGTTGTAATAAAAACACAGATGACGCCGTACGTATTCATAACTGAGGAAATTTAGAAATAGTGAAAATAGGTGTTTCAGTTTATTTTGAATCCAATAATAAAGCTATTCGGGGACCTATGGAGAAAACAGGAAAGTTAGACTGCAAAGAAGTTTTGCAACCATCATACTTCTCGCGAAGTACGATCTGATATTACGCGATATAATAAATAAATCAAAATAGGCCTATACACGAAAATATCATAACACTTCAAAATGTCTTATCGTGCGCAGTTGAAAAAGAAATTATTAATAGCATTAGCACTGCCTCATTATTTTCTATTATTACACATGCAACAAAGGACATTACAAAAAGAGATCAGTTAACTCAGATATTTAGACATGATACAGTGGAAAGTCTTGTGGCGTGAGGATAAACGAAAGCTTTTTAAGTTTTCGTGAAGTAAAAGATCAAAGTACACACATTAAAAAAAAAAAGATTTGCATCAACCTAGGTCCCAGAACTCCTGAAAGTAGAAGATGACTGTGGATATTGTATCACAGACACAGTCCCCTTGACTGTTCAGAGATGTCACTAAACCGGCCCCAAGTTGTAAACAACCGCCGATCAGTTCCAATCATTCAACCAGGAAGAAGGTACACGGCTCGTGTTGTCTGTAGTTCAACCATGCCTAGACGGTCAATAGCGCGGTTCGATCGCGTCCGCATTGTTAGTTTGTGCCAGGAAGGGCTCTCAACAAGGGAAGTGTCCAGGCTTCTCGGAGTGAACCAAACAGATGTTGTTGTTGTTGGGATGTTTAAGGGGGACTAAAACAGATGTTGTTCCGACATCTACATCTACATCTACATCTACATCTACATACATACTCCGCAATCCACCATACGCCAGTCGCCAACAGAAGTAGAGAGGAAATAGACAAGTCTATTGTTTTTACGCATAATGGAGGACATGTCCACTTGGTCACTTCCTCAGAATACTCCGCAATCCACCATACGGTGCGTGGCGGAGGATACCTCGTACCACAACTAGCATTTTCTCTACCTGTTCCACTCCCAAATAGAGCGAGGGAAAAATGACAGCCTATGTGCCTCTGTACGAACCCTAATCTCTCTCATCTTGTCTTTGTGTAAGTTGGTGGCAATAAAATTGTACTGCCGTCAGCCTCAAATGCTGGTTCTCTAAATTTCCTCAGTAGCGATTCACGATAAGAACGCCTCCTTTCCTCCAGAGACTCCTACCCGAGTTCCTGAAGCATTTGCGTAACACTCGCATGATGATCAAACCTACCAGTAATAAATCTAGCAGCCCGCCTCTGCATTGCTTCTATGTGCTCCCTCAATCCGACCTGATAGGGATCCCAATCGCTCGAGCAGTAAAGAATAGGTCGTATTAGTGTTTTATAAGCGGACTCCTTTACAGATGAATCACATCTTCCCAAAATTCTACCAATGAACCGAAGACGACTACCCGCCTTCCCCACAACTGCCATTACATGCTTGTCCCACCACAAATCGCTCTGCAATGTTACGCCTAAATATTTAATCTACGTGGCTGTGTCAAGCGCTACACTACTAATGGAGTATTCAAGCATTACAGGATTCTTTTTCCTATTCATCTGCATTAATTTACATTTATCTATATTTAGAGTTAGTTGCCATTCTTTACACCAGTCACAAATCCTGTCCAAGTCCTCTTGTATCCTCCTACAGTTACTCAACGACGACACCTTCCCGTACGCCACAGCATCATCAGTAAACAGCCTCACATTGCTATCCTCCCTATCCAAAAGACCATTTATGTAGATAGAAAACAACAGCGGACCTACCACACTTCCCTGGGGCACTTCAGATGATACCCTCACCTCCGATGAACAGTCACCATCGAGGACAACGCACTGGGTTCTGTTACTTAAGAAGTCTTCGAGCCACTCACATATTTGGGAACCAATCCCATATGCTCATACCTTAGTTAGGAGTCTGCAGTGGGGTACCGAGTCAAACGCTTTCCGGAAGTCAATGAATATGGCATCCGTCTGATACCCTTCATCTATGGTTCGCAAGATATCATGTGAAAAAAGGGCGAGTTGCGTTTCGCAGGGGCGATGCTTTCTAAAGCCGTGCTGCTGCACGGACAGTAACTTCTCTGTCTCAAGGAAATTCATTATATTCGAACTGGGAATATGTTCGAGAATCCTGCAACAAACCGATGTTAAAGATATTGGTCTGTAATTTTGAGGATCAGTCCTTCTACCCTTCTTATATACAGGCGTCACCTGCGCTTTTTTCCAGTCGCTCGGGACTTTACGTTGGGCAAGAGATTCGCGATAAATGCAAGCTATGTAAGGAGCCAATGCAGTAGAGTACTCTCTGTAAAACCGAATTGGAATCCCAGGACCTGGCGATTTATTTATTTTAAACCCATTCAGCTGCTTCACAACCCCAGGGATGTCTATGACTATGTCCTCCATACGGGAATCTGTACGAGACTCAGACGGCGGTATGTTTGTACGATCCTCCTGCGTGAAAGATTTCTCAAATGATAATTTAAAATTTCAGCTTTCGTTTTGCTGTCTTCCGTTGCCAGGCCAAACTGATCAGTGAGTGACTGGATGGAAGCCTTCGACCCGCTTACCGATTTTACGTAAGACCAGAATTTCCTTGGGTTTTCAGCAAGATCTTTTGCTAAGGTATGACGGTGGTAGTGCAATAAAAATTTGGGTAATTTCTGGTAATGGTGTTCAGATAGTTTCAATTAAATGTCCATGGCAGGAACTGTCGATGACATGCCTCGCTCAGGCCGCCCAAGGGCTACTACTGCAGTAGATGACGGCTACCTACGGATTATGGCTAGGAGGAACCCTGACAGCGACGCCACCATTTTGAATAATGCTTTTCGTGCAGCCACAGGACATCATGTTAAGATTCAATCTGTGCGCAATAGGCTGCATGATGCGTTACTTCACTCCCAACGTATATGGTGAGGTCCATCTTTTCAACCAAGACACCATGCAGCGGAATACAGATGGCCGGACAACATGCCGAATGGACCTCTCAGGATTGGCATCACGTTCTCTTCACCGATGAGTGTTGCATATGCCTTCAACCAGACAATCGTCGGAGGCAACCCCAACACGCTGAACGCCTTAGACACACTGTACAGTGAGTGCAGCAAGGTGGAGGTTCCCTGCTGTTTTGGGGTGGCATTATGTGGGGTCAACGTACGCCGCTGGTGGTAAAGGAAGGCGCCGAACAGCTGTACGATACGGGAATCCCATGCTTCGACCGATACTTCAACCATATCGGCAGCATATTAGCGAGGCGGTCGTCTTCATGGACGATAATTCGCTCCCCCATCGTGCACATGACTTCCTTCAGGATAACAACATCGCTCGACTAGAGTGGCTAGCATGTTCTCCAGACATAAACCCTATCTAACATGCCTGTTTACGGACGGTGTGACCCATCAACCACTCTGTTGAGGATTGGGACAATTTAGACCAACAGTGCCTTGATGAACTTGTGGATAGTATGCCAAGACGAAAACAGGCATACATCAATGCAAGAGGACGTGCTACTGGGTATTAGAGGTACCGATGGGTACAGCAATCTGTACCACCACCTCTGAAGGTCTCGCTGTATGGTGGTACAGTATGCTTAGTCTGGTTTTGATGAGCAATAAAAATGGCGGAAATGATATTAATGTTGATCTCTATGCCAGTTTTCTGTACAGGTTCCGGAACTCTCGGAACCGAGCTGATGCAAAACGTTTTTTGATGTGTGTATATTAGGAACAGGAAAGGAAATACTAAGTGCAATTTGGGTTAAGAAGGTTGTGCTAATACATCAGACATTCAGAAAGGTATCGGAACGAGAATTGAACAAAGGCAAAAGACTGCCAAATATGTGCATTCTGCTGCGCATACTCTATTTCTAGCACTTAATGATGCTACATGTGCAATTCAAGACGCCAGTTCCTTTTACGACCCTGTAGAAATGTTTTATCTTTTCATCAGTCATATAATTAAAAGTTGGAAACTTTTGTTACTCTTAAAAAGCTGCGTCCAACACGCTCGTCTTCTAGAGACCAGTTTGTAAAGACCCTTCGTTATGCTTATATCCATTAGGTTACTTAAGGCTTCGTAAAAAATAGTATTGAGATCTAAGTAAAGGGAAAAAAGAGAACAAACTCTTGTTAAACCAATTAGAGAAATTGGAATGCATATTTCAGATGGCGCTGCAATCAAAACTTTGCAATTTATCATCTCAGATTATGCAATCGGAAAATGTAGAGTTTGATAAAGCTTGTTCTCTTGTTCATCTGCAGACGATAATTTATCTTGCTATCGACACAATTTTTAAGAAGCTATATCTTTGGTGAAGAAATGGGTCATTTTACTGGCTGTTTGGACATTATAGAAACTAACTAAAAGTGCAAATTTGAATGTATGCGTAATGTTAAACATTTCTTTAAAATTATTTTTTCCAAATATATAAATTATGCTTCCGATGAAGAAATTCCCAGTGCCGTAGTAATTGTCAAAAATTATCCAGTAAATTCTCAGACCAAAAAGCTCTGAAAAAAGAAATAGCCTCATTAACCTCGGTAGATGATTAACAACCTTATAGTAACAGAGAATTCAGTCGTAGCTATAGCGTTCAATTAATGGACAAAATTTTACCTGTTTTTAAATATTCCTGTTCGAATTTCTTCTGCTGAACGCTTATTTCTGAAGCTTGTGCTTACAGAGAACTATCTGTAGAATTCTATAACCCAAGACAGAGTCAGTGAACTCAGCCTATACATTATCTAGAGTGATGTAGTGGTGACATCTGCCACCGAATGTATCAGAATGACCAAATGTAGTGAGGAGACACCAAATGTAGTGAGTGGAGCCAGGAAGTAGAAGGTGCCGTATTAAAACTTGGCAAGAGCTTTCCAAGTGATTTATTATTTTTTAGATACAGTGCTCTCGTCACTGTTGGTCTTCGTCACAGGGCGCCGCAGTGCTGGGGAAGCACCCCAGCGGCCGGTGTAATGCAATGCTGTGTCGAGCTGGCCTTGTACATCAGTGGAGTCGTGGCGTCGTCAGTATGCCGCAGTTGACTTGGCGGTCTGCGTCCCTGCCGACTCAGATGTCCCCGTCTTCGTTGCCTCCGCGCCGCTCCGAGGAGTTGCCTCCTGACAAATGCAAGATGGTCCATGCCGTGTTCCTTCTCCAGCATGGCTTAACACGTGGTAACAACAACCGGCGGCGATCCACAACTGAGTCTGTGACCCTTGCCCCAGTTTTCACCAGCGTGTGTTATAAGCCAGGACGACTGCCCATGGTAGTTAGCATGGAGTGGCCCGCCGCTGGCTGGCTGGCTACGGAACCCGCATCGGCCTAAGGGGTTAGAACCAACAACCTGCTGTGGACTGGAATGCTGGCACCCCATCTGTTGCTACGTGTAGCCCAGTGGAGTGATATGCCCCGCCGTCCAGGAGAGCTGCCACACTTGAATGAATCACGTTTCTCGCTGGATGGGGCCCCTCCACGCCCACACAAACGTGGTGACCAAACCAAAAGTTCTACTGTCACCTCCGTAAACATGTTAGATTTTGAATCAGGCGTCACAGGATGCGGGCTGTGATGATGTCCATGCGTCTGGGTAAGATTACTCATTAACATGGTCCATCAGGAGATAGAAGTGGTCGAAAACGATTGAAGGGTAGCGGTTGTAAGGGCAGAGGAAAAAAAGTGCCAAGGCAAGAGCCAAGGGAAAAAAACCTCTGCGACAGTAGGACGGGTAGTAAGGGCAGTAGCGGCTTGCTATCTGCGACAGTGCATACAAGGTGTGGTTGTGTTAGTTCGAGGTATCGTGCATCGTTACCTTTGACGTTGTTGGAGCTTGTTGCGGCGCTTGCTGCAGTTGTTGCGTCCCTGCAACAGTTCAAGGTCATTGTGGATTAGTGGGCGATCGGTCATAGATCGGCTCACAGACTGTGTAGGGGGTGTGTGTGGCTGGTTTGCGTGCTGTGTACAGTACGGTTTCCCTGCGGTTGCCTGTTTTTCGGCTAGTCGCACATCTGGGTTTCCAGTAATAACTGTGTTGCAGGGGCTCACCAGTACTGTCGTGTTAGCGTTCTATAGACCATAGATGTTCAGTTCCTAGCCAGTAATGTCTTTGGTCTGTTATGCTTCCATCTACGGTTGTGGTCGTAGTTACCCAGAGAAAGGATAAACGGGTTGCGCGAGTGTCTCGTGTTATTGTACAGTCGTGTGGAGAGTTTTTGGAATACCTGCAAGATAGTATCTAGCGGGTATTCCCGGTGAAGGTCCGCGATGCGTGTGTAGCGCGGAGCGTTGCTTATGATTTTGAGTACTTTGTTCTGTATGAGCTGCAGACGGCGCAGACGAGTTGGCGCAGCGTATCCCCAGACAGGGGCTGCGTACGTCATCAGGGGTCTAATAAGTGTCATGTACATGGACCTAGACACCCTCCTGTTCAGTGTGCTACGCCTGTTATGCATAGGGTAGAGTTGTTTGAGCCTCGCGTTAGCTTTGTTGGTCACGTGTTGAATGTGGTCCCCCCAGAGTAGTTTCCTGTCCAGCCAGACACCGAGGTATTTGACCTTCTCGCGGAAACGTATTGGGCGTGTGTGTAGTGTTATTGGGTTGCAGTGCTGATGTTTGCGCAGTTGCTTCGGTCTTCTAGTGAACAGAACGGCCTCGAACTTGTCGACGTTTACTCTAACACGCCATTTCACCAGCCAAGGCTCCGCCGTTCTGAGTGCGGTCTGTAGTCGTGAGTTAATGTTAGACGGCTTCCAATCTTGCGCAAGGATGGCAGTGTCATCCGCGTAGATTGCTACCGTCGTGTTATGTGTAGCTGGGAGGTCGTTAATGTAGAGGTGAAACAGTAAGGGCCCTAAGATACTTCCTTGGGGTACTCCTGCCTGTATACCATGTCGTGTCGATTGTTTGCCCTGCACGTCAGTGTTGAAACTCCTGTCCGTGATATATGAGTGTATGAGACGTACGAGCCCGTCGGGGAACCCTGCGTCACTAAGTTTGCGTATTAGGCCCTTGTGCCATAGACGATCGAAAGCCTTTTCGATGTCCAGGAACACCGCCCCAGTTGCCTTGCTTGTGTTGCATCCGTGTGTTATGTATTCAACGACGCGGAGGAGTTGTTGTGTTGTTGAGTGGTGATTTATGAAACCGAATTGCTCCGGTCTCAGGGTGTCGTTTGTGATACAGTGCCTGGTGAGTCGTTTTAATATTACCTTCTCAACGATCTTGCTGAGCGCGCTCAGCAGACTGATGGGTCGGTAATTTTGTGGGAGGGAGTGGTCTTTCCCCGGCGTCCTGAACATCAGGACCTTGGCCGTCTTCCAACAGGCGGGGAAGTGTTGGTGCTTGAGTATGGCATTCGCAATGTGTGCTAGGTAGTCTACAGCTTTGTCCGTGAACTCCTGGAGGACACGGTTTTGAATGCCATCGTGACCAGGGGCCTTACTAGCAGTGGTATGCATGATGGTCCATTTGATTTCTGCTGTACTAGCTTGTCGGATGTTGTTGCGCGCTGGTTGGACCAAGATGCGTGTGACCTCCTGGTCCGTAGTAAGTGTGAGTGCTGGGTCTGAGGGATCCAGGTTCGGTGTGAATGACGCTGCGAGTGTGAGGGCCATCAGTTCCGCTTTTTCTTCCGCAGAATATGCTGGTCCGTCTGGCCCTTGTAACGTGGGGGTGTACAGTTTCTCCCTGGTGAAGTGTCGGGCTAGCTGCCACACGCCAGGCCGCGTGGTGTCTAGCCCTTCGAGTTTCTGGTCCCACTGTTGTGTCTTGAATGTTTGTATTTTTTCCCGGATTATACCCTGGAGCCTGTTAATGTGCCGTTTGAAGTGCTGGCGCCTGGTACGCTGCCAGTGTCTCCTGAGGCAGTTCCTCATTGAGATTAGGCCCACGATTTCCTGGGGCAGGGCAGCACTGTGTTGTTGTGGCGTGCGGATTGGTATGGTGTCGGCTATTGCGTCCTGGACGGCGCCGGTGAGGGTTTCGACTGCCTCGTCAATTTGGGCTGTCTCGTTAATCGCGTGGATTGGTGGGATGCGACTGTCAAGCGTTTCCTTGAACTGGGTCCAATTCGCGCGCCTGTAGTCTAACATCCTGCGTTGTTCCATGTTCTGCAGTGTTTCTTCAATGTAGAGTATAACGGGTTGGTGATTTGAGGGCAGATCGTTTTCAACGGAAACGTTGAGCGTCGTTGTTATGCCCTTGATGAGGGCCATGTCTAACACGTCTGGCCTGTGTCCCCTCCGGTAGGGAATGTGCGTCGGTTCGGTCGGCGCTAGTGTGATGTAGTTTCGTCCTAGTGCGTGTTCGTATAGTTTCTTGCCGTTGGAGTTTCGTATTCGTGAGTTCCAGTCCGGGTGTTTTGCGTTAAGATCTCCAGCGGCTATTACGCGCGGTGATATGTTGAGTATTGTGCTGATGTCGCGTGTTTTGATGTTTTTAGGGCTGTTGTATACTGACACCAGTGTAGTGTAGGCTCCGTTGAACACGACCCTGACGGCGGTTGCCTCTAGTTTTTCGAGTTCGGGGAGCACTATGTTTGTGTGTTCTATGTCTTTGTGTATGATGATGGCTGTTCCGCCGTGACCGGAGCCGTCCGGTCGGTCGGTACGATAGACGCAGTAGCCGGCGAAGTTTAGTTGGTTGCGTGGTTTGAGCTTAGTTTCGCTCAGCAGTGCGATAAGGATACCCTTACGCTCCATGAGCGCTGTGAATTCTGCCCTTTTGTTATTGATCCCGTCTGCATTCCAGAACAGGATCTGTGTCAGTGTCTGGTTGTTTGCGATGGGGGCGGGGTGTGGTGTGTTATCCATGTATGGGTGTAAACAGTGTGGTGAACGCTGTTTGTATGGCAGCCAAGTACTGCCCGGGTTGAGCAGTCGTGAGCTGTGTGAAGAGTGTGCCGACGGCCGCCAAGATCTTGTGAAGGATCTGGGTGGTCGTGTGACGGGGGAATAGTGTTTCCAATAAACCCCCGGATGTTGTGTTGGCGTTGTGTGTGTCGGCCTGTGGCTCGGTTGTGGTGTTGGCGGCCGCTGGTGCGGGTGTTGGCGTTATGGATGGGCTGGCGCTTGTGTTGTTGTTATGTGGAACATTTTGAGGTGCCTGTGTATCAGATGTGGTGGGGGGTGGGGTAGTGTGTGTGCTGGTGTCGCTGGCTTGCTGACTGTGTGTCTGTGTGGCATTGTTTTGTTGTCGCTGGGTATTTTGTCGTGGTGCACGTGTGTTCCCGCTCCTGTTTCCACGTGTTCGCCTACGCCTTCTCTGGGTTTTTGGTTCTGGGGTTCCTTGTGTTAGTGTGTTTTCTTGTGTGTCATGTGTAGGTTCGCAGGCAGTGGCTACAGGGGGTGGGGTCGTGTTGTTTCTGGGGGCTGGTGTTGGTACCGGTGTGGGTGCAGTGTCGTGTGTTGGCTGAGACGATTGTGTTGCTGTCGCAGCGGTTGTGATAGGTGCGTGTGCTGGGCGCAGAGGTTCCGCGGCCTGCACCGCTCCTCCAGGGCGTGTAGCCATGGCGAGCGACACTCCGATCCTGACGGGGTTTGGTGCGGGCCTTGGTCTTGTTATGACGTTGGGTGGCTTCGACTGTTGGTTTTTGCGCCTCTGCGCCTCTCTGTATACGTTGCAGCCCCTGTAGTTGGCAGCATGGGCTTGGCCACAGTTGGCGCAACGGCGTATGTTTTCGTGTATTAGTGTACATGCGTTGGATGCGTGTTTGCCAGCGCATCCTCGGCAACGGGGTGCCAGGCCGCAGCGGAGGGCCGAATGACTGAACCGCTGGCAGTTGTTACATTGTTGAGGGACCTGTGGCGGTTCGTAGATTTCTACCCTTACGTCCATCCGCAGAAGGCTTTTTATCTGCAGAAGGCCGCGGGAGGCGGCCATGTCGTCCATCTCGACCAGGTAGTGTGGTAGACGGTGGTGGGAGCGGAAGCCTGTCATCCTGGAAGCACTTTTGCAGTCGAATCCAAGGAAGTTAAGCGCCGCTTGTACTGTGTTGTTTGGGGTGTTGGGGTCCACTCCCTTTACTACGTACTGCTGTGTCCGTTCTTCGGCGGTCCTGTACGTATAGTGTTCGATTTCCTTTTCTTTGAGGAAGATAAGGAGATCTTTATATTCACTGTTAGTTGATACGTACAGTGAGGCCCTATCCCCAGAGTACTTCGTGTGTAGCGTGCAAGGTGAGTGCCTTTCCGCGAATGTTGTGTTGAGGACGCTGAGGTCCCCGTAGTTCTGGATTACGACTGGGGGAAAACCAGTCTTCTGTTGTGCGGGCGTAGCTGCGGTTGGTACTTACGTGGTGTTGCTGACCGCAGGTCGGGTCGTGTTTGTTGTTGTATTGGTGTTCCTACCCGGAAGTGCGGGTTTTGGTGTAGGTAGCAGCGCCTTTCGGCTACCTTGCGAGTGTGGTTGCTCGCTTGTTTGCGTGGTGTTTCTCTGTTTGCGTCGTGGGCCCTCCACCTGCCAGGGCCCAGTGTAGTGTTGTTCTGTGTCCGCATCTGCGGCTGCTGGTTCCGCCGTTGGAGTCAGCTGCCGCAGTGGGACAGTGGTGCATGAGTCACCAGATGCAGGTGAATGTAGTGTTATGTGCAGTGTACTTGTCCGCGTGGGGGACTCACTTGGGCCGCAGAGGTCGGTTATCAATCGACGCTGGCTCAGCAGTTCCTGCGCTTGCGCAGCGATCTGCCGGTCCTTGTCGGCCAACACCTCCTCAACGGCGGCAAGCGGGACGCTGACGTCGACGGGAACAGCCGACTCTCGCGCCTCTTTAGCTGCAGCCTTGCTGCGGGTTAGGGCGAGGGAAACACCGGCGGAATCTGCCATCGTGGTGTTTGCAGGAGCTTTATTTGGTATGGGTGGGCACGACAATTATGCTTTTTCTGAAAAGAAAAGGCTAATAGTAGGTCCTACAGAAGAGGGGGAATGCCCTACGGCCTAGCGTGCGCCGTTGGTGCAGTGGCGCGGCAGCTAAAGGAGGTGCGGAGGAAGAGAAGTGGCCTACAGTACGCGGGGTGGTCCGACGTGAACGGGCCCCTGGCACTGAGCAACCCAAACACAGAACGAGAGAGTCTCGCTAGGTTTGTAACCGAAGTTACGGGTTATGCATCTCGTTAGAAAACGGCAGCTATTTATACTCGGCTGTGCACCTCTGTTTTGCCAAGCGCACAACTTCACGTCACGTAGACGTAACACGCTAAGCTAGCCAGTGGCCCCTTCTGCCTGTGACTTGCGCCATGCGAACTGACGTGTGTGCCTGACACGCGCACTAAACCTGCAGGGCAGTACAGATGATTAGGATTGTGGAAAGGGCCAAATAAGGTGGCGGTTAGTGTCACATCAAAACTGTAATGTATTGTAATTTAATAACAAATTTAAACCAAACGGCACATAGCTGAACCTTTACAACTACAAGTTTCAAAATCCAATTCTTTCATGGCTAAAGGCCTCGAAACAAGAAATCTTAAAAATCAACAAGATAAATTTCAAGTGACTGAAGACACACAGTTAAAATTGCAAATAAAATAATTAAAATAGTTATATATAAATATGACAGCTAGCCTGAAAGCCTCAGGGCAAAAGTGGACAGAACAAACATAAATAATGTGCAAGACGGATGGCTAAAGGCCAGAATTAAATTTCAAAATTTTAAAATATATAACCATGATCCTTTAACGCAGAAGGCCAGAATGTTTTTGCTTAAGGGGAAATTTTAAAAATAAGGCCTTAAGTGGCTGAAGGCCCACAGCTGATTTTCCAAAAATTCAAAATATCTTAAACTTTAAGTTTTAAGTGGCTGATTGCGCCCTAAATGAAAAGAAAGACAACAACAGTAAATTTCAGCAAAATGTCCACTTGACAGAATTCAAACTTACTTATATGGGCTGAAGGCAAATGATTTACATAAAACACAATAAAATTTTTTTTAAAGCATTGGCTATAATAGATTACCAACAGACCATTAAACACCCATGAAAAGGACAGTATAGACAACAACACTCAACCGCCTCCAGGGGTTGGCGAGGGGGGTGGGGACTGCCCTCGAAACATTAACGTTCACTTAGGTGAGACAGTAGATGGGCCCAAATACACTTGATCTGTCGGTAACCCAACCAAGAGACAGTCACAGACCGACCGACCAAACGACTTGGTAGCCACCAATCGGTACATGAAAACTCAAGGACCAAACTGTTACGGACGTGATTATCCACAATGCAATATGTATTAAGCTGTCAAAACTACACACCGTGTTGGACAGCGGGAACAGGTGAGGAAAAGACACTGCCTGAAATTATGTTAGTGGCCAGGGAAGGTAACCAGAGCACTAACGACCACAAGGCAGGAAATTCCGCTGGTACACTTCAATTTGAAATAAGGCAATATAGTTAACTCCACCAGAAAAGAACACTGCCTGAATTTATGTCAGTGGCCAGTGCAGGTAATCAAAACACTAACGGCCACAAGACAGAAAAATCCGAAGGTGCACGTGAATTGTAATCAACCGATATAGTTAACTCCACTGCACACTGCTCGATTTCACCACTACAACCACTCGGTATTGTTCACAAAAATGGCAGGAAATCAAATGCAGATAGCCAAGTTCAAGGAAACGCGTAGTTCGGAGTAAGCACGGCTCAGTGCCTTCTCTGGCAGTTCTACGCCCCTATGGCCTCTATTTGCTTTCGCAACATCTGGCAAGCGTAACCCACTGCAATCCGGCCCGCACTTGGCTGTACGTCGTGCTCCGAATATCACACAAAACTAGCTTCCTTTATCCTAAACGGTGGTGCCGCTGCAGTATTCCCCTCTTTGGAAAGCCCCTGTCCCCAGGTCGTCCCTTAACTAATTCTTAACTTGTTTGGGTCGGCAACTATTACATACTTACTTACAATTAGAAAACTTAGACGTGGTGTAGTGTTCCTAAGGCTCATGACATGAGGGAAAAAAACAAAAAATTACTTGTAGGAAGACCACTCCCATGAACTCTCGATCAAACCCTTACCTACTCATCTTACGACCTCGGTATCCAATCTACAGGGACTTGGACTACCCTTGGTTACCTCTTGGAATTAGCTCTCCGCCTGATCAGAAAGTAACACCACATAACAAAGTTAAGGCTGCGATGACACTTGGCACAGAGGTGCTCAAAATGATAATTATTTGCCGCACCTTTCCCTATACTGAAGGACATATTGCACAAGCTGTTCTGCTGATATGCATCCCTCTTGCTCTAAATGAACTGGTTTACGGATCTCAACAAACAGACCTGGCTCCATAGTTCGATTTAACAACGTCAGATTCTGCCTTGGCAGAATCTAAAGTGGCTTGTGGCCAATACAGCTGTGGCTGCGTAACATTCAATTGCGTCACTCACGAAATTGAGGCTGGCAGGTGGAAGGTTGGTCCTATTATGTTACACGTAGTTTCCATTGACTAAAATTCCGCTCCCCTCGAGCTCTTTACGTTTCGCTTTTGCAAACACTCCTTGCTGAAAACAGCTTGCTACTACTAACAAATTCTCGTAAGTGGAGAAGATCCAAACTCAACGCCGATTGTGTCACTACTTTCATCTTTAAATTTACATTATATGAACTAGTGCAATAAATACGACTTTCCTGACCCAGCACTGTCGGTAACAAAAAATTTAAACAGGAAATCGTACGACTCTGACGTCGTTCAATACATATTTATTACGGCTTTGCTTCAAAATTTATTCCGACGCATTTATTTCTCCACAACTGCGTTTGATTTCTCCTCCAACAACACTCCACGTACGTCAGACTCTACACTTCCCTTTTCATGGAATGAGGACAAGGATAACCATCACCCTTTCTCCCTCTTCAAAAAGACTGCGGCCCCAGCAAGCTCACAGTACTCGAAAACACATATAGGAAAATACAATGCCTAACTAATCTCCGCAAGCCCAATGATACATAATGAGAAAACAAAAAAATTACAAATACTCTACTACTTTCTAGATCGCAAAGCATACGGTACTTCATGCTGTATTCCATCTTCTTGGTTTTCTCTGTGCCTAGCACCTCTCTTCACTCTCTCTTTCTACCTCTTTCCTTCCTGTGACACGCCTGGAATCACATCTGTGCAACCCTTAAATGGCCGTAACCGCCCAGTGTGTACTATTGTCATTCTAGTTGGCAGCTGAAGCTTAACATTAAAAGGGAATGTGGTTTCAACAACTTGGTATGGCCCTTGATACCTCGTAAGGAACTTCTTCGTTTTCCCTTTCTGCGTGTAGGGGCTGGACAGCATAACCCATTTCCCCACTCTATACCGCAGTAAACTTCCTTTCCGTTTTACTGCGTCTTCCTGCCTTTCCAAAACCTTTGTATTCGCCATTTGTACCCGTTTCCCAACATCCCGAATTGTTCTAGTGAACTGACGTAGCGATTCATCGGTTCTTCCTTTCTGTAGCTTCACTAAATCAAACGGTGACGGCATTTTTCGTCCGTAAACTACCTCATATGGAGACAGACCGGTATTTGTATGGACTTTTGCAATGTATGTGCATACAATATGCTTCAAATACTCGTCCCACTGATGGTGATGAAAAACCACATAAAAACTCAGCATCTTCCCGATTGTTCTGTGTACCCGTTCCGTCCTCCCGTTGGCCTGTGGGTCATCAACTTCCTTACGTTCAACAATTTACACAATTACTTGATTAAATCTGACATGAAGTTGGTCCCTTAGTCAGTAATTATTATCCCTGGTACACCAAACTTCAAAATCCAGGTGTTAACTAACGCTTGCGCGACCATTGCTGCCTGTTGATTTGGCATAGCCACCATCTCCACGTACCTCGAAAAATGGTCTATTTTTGTCAGAACGAATCTGTTCCCCGATGGTGTTCGCCTAAAAGGTCCTAAGACATCAATCCTCAGCAAAGATAATGGACATGTTGCTTCCGCTAATCGTTGTATCTGTATCTGTTTCCGGCTCCAATCTGCTCTCTGCGCACATGGTATACAATTCTTGACATACTGAACGACATCTCATTTCCTACCTCTCCACCAATACCTCTCCGACACTCTCCTATTCGTCGCTCTACACCCTCCATGACGAGACAACACGTGATCATTTGCTTCCTTTAAAACCTCGTCTCTCAGTTTCGCTGGCACTACTACCCTTAGCCCTAACTTCGTTTCCCTGCACAGAAGACCGTCATAAATATTAAACCGTGGCTGTGTCCGATACAATTTAGAATAGTTGTCAGCGTCCTGTAAGTCTTGCCATATCGCTAGGTCGTAACCTATGACTTCTACTTGTGCCAACTTCCTACTTAGTGCACCCGCGATTCCGTGCTTCTTCCCAGGCTTGTGTAACACCTCGTAGTCGAATTCACTAAGCCTCACAGCCCATCTAGCGAATCTAGTAGACGGATCCTTCAACCCCAACAACCGCTTCAATGCAGCATGCACTGTCACTCCCGAAATCTTCTCCCAAATAAATAATATTTAAGATGTGTGAGTCCACAGATTACGCTAAGCATCTCCCTCTCAGTTGCTGAGTAATTCCTCTCTGCTGCATTCAGCTGTCTAGGTGCATAGGTTACAGGATGTTCTTTCCCATCAATTTCCTAACTAAGAACACACCCTAATACTTGATTCGACGCATCGCATGCTAGTATAAAGTCCTTTTCAAAATCTGGAAACACAAGATCCGCACTTGATGTTAACACTTGTTTCAGTTTGTCAAACGCGTTCTGACACTTTTCTGTCCACTCAAATTTCACAGTCTCCCGTAACAATCGCGTCAACGGTTGTGCTGAATCTGCGAAACCCTTAACGAACTTTCGATAGAAATTGCAAATTCCGATGAATGACGGCACCTCCTTAACTGTTTTCGGTTCCCGAAAATCCCTTACAACCTGTACCAACCCCGGATCTGTTCGCACTCCGTCCTTACTGATAATATGACCCAAATATTTTACATATTCTAACGCAAAATGACACTTCTCTAGGCTAAACGTCAAACGAGCTGCTCTTAACCTCATAAAGACTTCCCTTAACCACTGTCTATGTTGCTCCATACTACTTGAAAACACTATTTCATCCAAATAGACCAGACACTGCCGTGGTTTCAAATCCCTCAAGACACTCTCTAGCAGCCTCTGAAACGTTGCCGGAATCCTCCACAATCGGCTGCAAATACCTCGGTATTCTGTATGGCTTACGGTAAATAGGTGCTTCATTCTTTGTTGGTATCCTATGTTGAAATAATGGAGTTGCTTGTAACGGCCCGTCTGGAAAAAGAAATCCTCAAAATTCCCACCATAATTCTTCCATCTGCTCTCTTTATCCTCCTTTTGACTGCTTAATTTTGTCACGCAATGCGGTACTGTCGGCAGTTAGTGGTTGATCGCTTCGTCTAGCTCTAGAGCACCAGTCTTCGTCACCTCGAACATCCAAATTTGCTACTAAAACTCCGTCTACAGCGCTATAATAATCCACGTTCACGGAAACTACTCGCTCGTCGTTCCCCTCCTGTACGCGTACAATACTACATTTCAAAAAGCAACCCAATGGACCTAAAACTTCATTATCCTCCAATGGTTCAATAACACCTACCGTACCCACAGGTAGATTCGACTTCACACTTCCCAAAGCGACTTCCCGGTGCCACCAGACACACACTCATGCGAATTAAGCCTTAATGCTAATGTATTCGGTTCAATTGTCTTGTTCATTACATTGCACACTCCTCACGACAGCTCTGCATTGACAGCGGTTTCCCCTAGTGGAAATAACATTCTACTAAGTTCCACAGTTCGTTGTCCAAGGTCAATTTTGGCATGATGTTGCTGCAAAAAATCTGCTCCCCGGATCACGTTGTAGCTCTCGCTTACCCGTGGTACTACCTCCATGCATGCACTAACTCGGACTTTCTCTATTAGAAAGTCAACTGTCACCGACCCCAAAGGCGTGACCTCCTTATCCCCCACTCCAAGCAACCTATAACGTGGGTGGTCTAACTTCCTCTGCCCCATTATATTCCTAGTAGCCACCGACGCTTGCGCCATTGTGTCCAACAAAATATTAAAAGTTTTAGTTCCTATGGATCCCACCACTGAACGTTCCTCCTCTGCATACGTATTTGTAGCGTTGAAATTAAACAGGAGCTCCCTTAGGTGGGTCTTGGGCCCCTCTGCCTTTTAATGCTTGTCCACCTCACCTATCTCCACTTCTCCATCCTCCGTGCTGCTGATTTCCACTCCTTCCTCTATTCCTTGGTGACTGAGTACACTGCCTCTGCATATGTCCCGTACTACCACATTTATAACATTTTATACCCGCTGTAAACACTGTTTGCCTCTCGCGTGCCCCTGTTGCCACATCTATTTCCTCACATTGAATTGCCAGCTGAATGGCTGAATACAAATCTTTTGGAGTCCCTTCACCCATTTTCCGTAACATATGCGCCGGTAACCCCCTCAAAAATTCATCAAGTGCCCTTTGCTTGGCCTCCTGCAACAGAAAACTATTCGGTTCATCGCTCTGACCCAACTCGTAAGTATACTCATTAACTTCCCTTATCCTGTCCGCAAATGTCTCCACTGTCTCCCTCTGTCTCTTTGTCATTGTACTTAACCTCTCCCTAAAGTACCGAACGCTATTTGAAAAAGCCTTTCCTTTAACTGCTTAAACTGTCCTGCCTTCCTTAAGGCCTCTGAACACCTTACATATGTCTTCAAAATGTGTTCATATGTGTTTGAAATCTTATGGGACTTAACTGCTAAGGTCATCAGAACCTAAACTTACGCACTACTTAACCTAAATTAGCCTAAAGTCAAACACACACACACACACACACACACACACACACATGCCCGAGGGAGGACCCGAACCTCCGCCGGGACCATACATATGTCTTCGCTTCACCCGTTAATCTGATCTTTGCTAAATGTAACAACTGTTCATCAGACCAACCTTTCATCAAAGCCGAAATTTCCTAGTCCTACACAAACGAACGCACACCCCCAGATGCCTAGCTAGGAAACGGTGTAGTCAGACTCGCGGCAGCTGGATCAATCTTCTGCACCCTAGGCAACAACGACTGATCAGATGCAGTTTCCCGCTCACTTTTAGATGTTAATTCATTTCTCAACTACTTATTGTCTGCCGTAAATTGTGCTACTTTTTCCAACTAAATCCGTACCGCTTCTGGTTGCGACACACCTTGCATCCTTGACTCTGCCATAGTGTTGCTTTCATTCCCAGTTAGTCCCGAAACAAAACATTTAAGTACATGAACAACCTGACTTCCTACAGCTCACTCTCAGTATCATCATAAACCAATAAAAAAGTAATTAAATGCCACGAAAAAAAATATTACTGCCCCAAAAGCACTAACACTTACTCTGACAACAAAAAATACTATGCGTATGCAAAACACCTAAAATGTGGCTTGCCAGGAGCCATACTCGAAAAACCAAAAAATGCAAGAAAACGTCCAATACTCAAAAGAAAACTGGTCAAAACTCACCACATCTTGTGACCGTAATGCAGGCGGTGGGCTCGAATGCTGTACTGTACAGGCGATGTCCGCTGTTCTGACACCAAATGTAGTGGTGGAGCCAGGAGATAGAAGGTGGCGTATTAAAACTCTGGGGGAACTTTCCAAGTGATTTACTGGTTTTTACAGGGTGTTTCAAAATTGACCGGTATATTTGAAACGGCAATAAATACTAAACGAGCAGCGGTAGAAATAGACCGTTTGTTGCAATATGCTTGGGACAACAGTACATTTTCAGGCGGACAAACTTTCGAAATTACAGTAGTTACAATTTTCAACAACAGATGGCGCTGCAAGTGATGTGAAAGATATAGAAGACAACGCAGTCTGTGGGTGCGCCATTCTGTACGTCGTCTTTCTGCTGTAAGCGTGAGCTGTTCAGAAAGTGTAAGTGTGCTGTAGACAACATGGTTTATTCCTTAGAACAGAGGATTTTTCTGGTGTTGGAATTCCACCGCCTAGAACACAGTGTTGTTGCAACAAGATGAAGTTTTCAACGGAGGTTTAATGTAACCAAAGGACCGAAAAGCGATACAATAAAGGATCTGTTTGAAAAATTTCAACGGACTGGGAACGTGACGGATGAACGTGCTGGAAAGGTAGGGCGACCGCGTACGGCAACCACAGAGGGCAACACGCAGCTAGTGCAGCAGGTGATCCAACAGCGGCCTCGGGTTTCCGTTCGCCGTGTTGCAGCTGCGGTCCAAATGACGCCAACGTCCACGTATCGTCTCATGCGCCAGAGTTTACACCTCTATCCATACAAAATTCAAACGTGGCAACCCCTCAGCGCCGCTACCATTGCTGCACGAGAGACATTTGCTAACGATATAGTGCACAGGATTGATGACGGCGATATGCATGTGGGCAGCATTTGGTTTACTGACGAAGCTTATTTTTACCTGGACGGCTTCGTCAGCAACAGAACTGGCCCATATGGGGAACCGAAAAGCCCCATGTTGCAGTCCCATCGTCCCTGCATCCTCAAAAAGTACTGGTCTGGGCCGCCATTTCTTCCAAAGGAATCATTGGCCCATTTTTCAGATC
Organism: Schistocerca americana; assembly: GCF_021461395.2. NCBI lineage: Eukaryota > Metazoa > Arthropoda > Insecta > Orthoptera > Acrididae > Schistocerca > Schistocerca americana. The sequence continues at coordinate 720,758,842 of NC_060121.1, read as the reverse complement.
CGAAACGATTACTGCATCACGCTATCTGGACATTCTTCGTGAATTTGTGGCGGTACAAACTGCCTTAGACGACACTGCGAACACCTCGTGGTTTATGCAAGATGGTGCCCGGCCACATCGCACGGCCGACGTCTTTAATTTCCCGAATGAATATTTCGATGATCGTGTGATTGCTTTGGGCTATCCGAAACATACAGGAGGCGGCGTGGATTGGCCTCCCTATTCGCCAGACATGAACCCCTGTGACTTCTTTCTGTGGGGACACTTGAAAGACCAGGTGTACCGCCAGAATCCAGAAACAATTGAACAGCTGAAGCAGTACATCTCATCTGCATGTGAAGCCATTCCGCCAGACACGTTGTCAAAGGTTTCGGGTAATTTCATTCAGAGACTACGCCATATTATTGCTACGCGTGGTGGATATGTGGAAAATATCGTACTATAGAGTTTCCCAGACCGCAGCGCCATCTGTTGTTGAAAATTGTAGCTACTGTAATTTGGAAAGTTTGTCTGCCTGAAAATGTACTGTTGTCCCAAGCATATTGCAACAAACGGTGTATTTCTATCGCTGCTCGTTTAGTTTTTATTGCCGTTTCAAATATACCGGTCATTTTTGAAACACCCTGTAGCTACAGTGCACTCATTCCTCTTGGTCTGTGGCACAGGTCCCTGCAATGCTGAGGAAGCACCCCAGCGGGCCGCGTAATGCAATGCTGTGTCGAGCCGGCCTTGTACGGCAGCGGAGTCGCGTCGTCGTCAGTATGCTGCAGGTGACTCGGCGGTCTGCGTCGCTACCGACTCGGCTGTCCCCGTCCTTGTTGCCTCTATGCCGCTCCGAGGAGCCGCGAAGCGGCCCGCTGACAACTGCAAGATGGTCCGCGCCGTGTGCCTTCACCGCCGTGGCTTAGGACGTGGCGACGAGAAGCGGCCGCGATCCGCAGCTGAGTCTACGACCCTCGCCCGGTTGTCACCGGAGTGTGTTGGAATCCAGGGCGACTGCCCGCAGTAGTGAGCTGTGGGGTGGCCCAGCATTGGCTGGCTAGCTACGGATCCCGCGTCGGCCTCAGGGGGTCGAACCAATGACCCGCCGTGGACTGGAATGCTGGCACCCCATCTGTTGCTGCATGTAGCCCGGTGGTGTGATACGCCCCGCCGTCCAGGAGAGCTGCCACACTTGAATGAATCTCGTTAGAAAACGGCACCTATTTATACTCGGCTGTGTGCCTTTGTTTCGCGAAGCGCGCCGCTTCGCGTCACGTACACATAACACGCTAAGTTGGTCAGTGGCCCCTTTTGCCTGTAACTTGCGCCACGCAAACTGCTGTGTGAGCCTTATCCAGCAGTTCTACGCCCCTGTGGTCTCTATTTGCCTTCGCAACTGCTGGTAAGCGTAACCCACTGCAATGAGGCTCACACTTGGCTGTAACTCGTGCTCCGAATATCGCCCAAAACTAAATTTTCCTATGCTAATCAGTGGTGCCGCTACGTGAGCTACTGATGCCAGTGAAACAATCAATACCTTCCATCACAGAATGTACGCCACATGGTCCAATTTCACTAGAGTTTGTTAAATACAGGTTATAAATTATGTGTAGGTTAAGATTTTTCTTTTTGCAGGTGGACCCGAATCGCATACTTAACGCCTTTGTGTCTGTAGGATTGATCTCATTTCTGTTACTTGTAAGTGAGCTGTGTTACCAACTGAGCTAGGGGAGTCTTAAGAAATGCTTAGAGTACCAGTTTAAACATCTTCAACTTTTGTAGTCCTGTCTTCCTCAGCTGAGTGTAGTATTACGGTATATTGTTAATTTTTACTTTTTGATCGTATAACTACAACTGGTTGAAGCACAATTTTCGTGCCATACCCGTTTCGACTTTATTGCCTTGCAGAGAATAAAGGCGAAATGCGAAAGGCACGAAAACTGTATTTAATTCAGTTGCAGTTAGATGGTCAACAATTAAAAATTAACAATATACCGTAATAGTATCGGTCTATTTTACTTTATCACACCACAGATCTTTATCACACAGGCACTATTCATAAAAAGATTATAAATGAAAGGTAATCATTTAAAAATCCGTGAGGGTTTGCCGGTCCCCCATCGGGCGCCTTCCCAGGTGATGGAGAGGGGAATACCCACCAGACATGGTGGGTACCGGGGAAATAAAATACCCGGGGTGGACCAACAACATTGTATAGGACGTCAACGGCTCAGATGCTGGAAGAGAATTTTTTATAGCATTCCAATGGTAGAAGAGGCGGAAGGCATCTCCACGGGGCAGGCAGAGCTCAGAGCCTGGGAAAGGCAATCTGCCTAGGAAATGGTACTCCAGAATATTACTCAGCGAGCTTGGAAGCTGTGAAGTGGCAGTCCCATCACCAAGCTTAACCTGCGCAGCTCTCGTAACGCTGCCAGGGGATTCTATACCTACAGGCTCACATCAACGATTTGCCTTGGACAATGGTTTCAAAGGAGATGGACAAAGGCTATGGAACAGGAATTCACGAGATGGGAACGAGAAACACTGATTTACATTTGGGACATGGAACGTTCGTAGTCTTAATAAACCAGCAACGGCTGCGACTTTGATATCTCAACCAAGAAATTACAAGACAGAAACTGTAGCTCCACAGGAAGTTAGGTGGCTTGGAGAAGGGATACACACAGAGGATAACTGTGTCATTTTTATGGGGGGGATGAAAAACATCATGATTTTGGTAATGGTTTTGCTATTAAGAACAGGATTGTTAATCGGGTTAAGTCCATCCCATTAACAAACGAAAGTCATACATAATAATCAAACACCACTGGTACGATATAACATTCATAAATGTCCATGTTGGAGAGTGACAGCATTAATAATGACGAACGTAGAACCACAGAACAGGAAGTGATCCATTCCATTCAAAAGCTCAAAAACAACGTGGCAGCAGGCGAGGACCAGATATCAGCAGACATGTTAAAAGAGGGAGGCAGCAAACTACACAAAGAAATTTGTAACCTTATCACAATGATCTGGAAAACTGAAACACTGCCAGAAGTTTGGAAAACTGCAATAATTTGTCCCATACACAAGAAAGGAAACAGAATGGAATGTGGAAATTACAGAGGAATTAGTTTGCTGAACATGACATACAAAATCCTGTCAATGACCATTCTGGAAAACCTCAAACCTTACGCGGGAAACATTATTCAGTATTCAAGATTAGCAGGCTGGATTTCGAAGAAACCGTTCCACAACTGATAATTCGTTTACTATACGACAAATCTTTGAGAAATACTGGGAATTTAACAAAAACTTCCACTGTCTCTTCATCGACTTCCAGCGAGCCTACGACAGCATCCACAGAAGTAGCCTCTACAACACGTTCCGAGAATTTAGTATACCCCGTAAAATCATTAGGATGATACAACTGTGCATGGATGGCTCCCAGGTAGCAGTGAAGTTCAGAGGATCCATATCCCCCACCTTTCCAATTAAAACAGGCTTACGACAGGGAGACGCTCTTTCATGTGTCCTCTTCAACCTTTTGCCCACCCGCGGGAAGGTGGCTGTTTATGGACTGGGTGTGTTAACGACTTTATTGCTTGGAGTGTAACGGCCTAGTACCTGAAATATGTTTTGATCTTTGGAAACTTTGATATTATTGCCTATGATCTTGAGAGGCAGTATCTGTGTACTGTAGAGCATCTTAACTATTTATCAGTAAACTCTTCCGGGCTAAGTTGCCGTGGTCGATCTGTAGAACTTCTTCTCCCTGACGTTTCGTTCTCAACTACGGAGAACATCTTCCGAGGTGAGTCGACGACTGGCTGCTAGGAGCTGGGGCCGCCGCTTATATAGAGATCGTAGGGGGCGCCACCACACGTCACATGGCGTCGATGTGCAGCTATCTCTGGCTATCGTCTGTTCTCTCGATTGCAGGCAATCGATTGTCACGTGATTGATGCAACGTCGACCGCCATATCTTATCCAATTTTAATCCTTCTTCTTTACGATTAAAATTGTATTGATGTTTGTGGATTTCAATTGCCTCTCTATACATACGTGTATAATAGTGCGACGTCCTCGCTAGCACGCTTGTTTCACCAAATTTTATGTCGTGATCTCCATCCTTAAAAACATGTTCCGCTACTGCCGATTTGTCGATATGTCCCAAGCGACAGTTTCTTTTGTGCTCCGTCAACCGTGTATTGATGCTTCTTTTTGTAGTTCCTATGTAAACCCTGACGTAACTACACGGAATTTTATATACCCCTGGGGTGGCTAGGGGGTGACGAGCATCTTTTGTTGATCTTAGGCATTCACTAATTTTCTTAGTAGGTCTCAAAATGGTCTCTACCTGAAACTTGGCTAGTACTTTTCCAATGCGATCCGTGATATTATGGATGAACGGAAGAAATACTTTTCCAGCTGATGGTTGTTGCTGTCTCCTATTTTTAGGCATTTTTCTATTTGGGTGAAGTGCTCGATTAATCTCGTTTTTTGTATAACCATTTTTCGCAAAGGCCGTTCGTAAATGATTTAGTTCTTCTTGTAAGTAGCCTGGTTCACAAATATTATTGGCCCTATCCACTAGTGTTTTTACGATCCCCCTCTTTTGCCTAGGGTGGTGGTTTGAGTTCTTATGGAGGTAGCGATCGGTATGTGTACCTTTCCTGTAGACCTTATGGCCTAAGGTCCCATCCGCCCGTTTGATAACTGATACATCCAAGAAGTTAAGTTGTCCATTCTTCTCCTTCTCCATAGTAAATTTAATCTTTGGGTTGATGCTATGTAAGTGTACCAGAAAATCATTCAAGTCTTCTTCCCCATGATTCCATATTACAAAGGTATCATCCACATACCGATACCACTTCGAGGGGCTTTTTTTGGCCGACTGCAATGCTTCATGTTCAAATTATTCCATGAATAAATTCGCAATTGCGGGACTTAGGGGGCTTCCCATGGCTACCCCATCGATCTGTTCATAAAATTCACCATTGTACTTAAAATAGGTTGAGGATAGACAGTGTTGGAACAAGGCTACTATATCAATAGGGAACATATTGGCTATATGGGAGAGAGCTTCATCAACTGGAACCATCGTGAACAAAGACACTATATCAAAACTGACAAGTATGTCATTAGGACCGACAGTAATTTCCCTCAATTTCTCAATGAAGTGTAGAGAGTTTTTAATATGACTCTCAGTTTTGCCTATGTGAGGTAGTAACAAAGAGGCAAGGTGTCTGGCTAGTTCTTGGGTAGGAGCTCCAATTGCGCTGACTATTGGTCTCAAAGGAACATCAGGTTTATGTATCTTTGGTAATCCATATAATCTGGGAGGATAAGCCTCCGTTTCACAAAGATACTTTTTAACTTCGGTAGGAATTGAAGACTGTTTTATCAGACGCTTGGTGGCATTCAGCACATTCGTTGTGGGATCCTTTTTCAACTTCTTGTATGTGCTGGGTTCCAGGAGATCACTGATCTTCTTGTGATAATCCTCAGTATTCATTAAAACAGTAACATTTCCCTTGTCAGCGGCAATTATAATAACATTCTTGTCTGCATTGATCTCCCGCAATGCCTTCCTTTCCCCTTGAGACAGATTGCTGCTGGGTGGCTTAGCTTTGCGTAATATCCTGGAGGTTTCCATTCTAATTTCATCAGCAGAATATGATGGTAACTGACGAATTCCTGCCTCTATGTTAGCAATAATGTCCTCCACAGGAATCTTGGATGGAGTTATTGCAAAATTCCCTCCTTTAGACAGAACAGAAAGTTCTTCCTTAGACAATTCTTTTTCCGATAAATTAATAACCGTTTGGGAATTGTTTGGAATCGGTGTTTCCTGTCGACCCCTTGTAGACGATCAAACTTGTCCTTCTGCCTACAGGAAAGGTACACATACCGATCGCTACCTCCATAAGAACTCAAACCACCACCCTAGGCAAAAGAGGGGAATCGTAAAAACACTAGTGGATAGGGCCAATAATATTTGTGAACCAGGCTACTTACAAGAAGAACTAAATCATTTACGAATGGCCTTTGCGAAAAATGGTTATACAAAAAACGAGATTAATCGAGCACTTCACCAAAATAGAAAAATGCCTAAAAATAGGAGACAGCAACAACCATCAGCTGGAAAAGTATTTCTTCCGTTCATCCATAATATCACGGATCGCATTGGAAAAGTACTAGCCAAGTTTCAGGTAGAGACCATTTTGAGACCTACTAAGAAAATTAGTGAATGCCTAAGATCAACAAAAGATGCTCGTCACCCCCTAGCCACCCCAGGGGTATATAAAATTCCGTGTAGTTACGTCAGGGTTTACATAGGAACTACAAAAAGAAGCATCAATACACGGTTGACGGAGCACAAAAGAAACTGTCGCTTGGGACATATCGACAAATCGGCAGTAGCGGAACATGTTTTTAAGGATGGAGATCACGACATAAAATTTGGTGAAACAAGCGTGCTAGCGAGGACGTCGCACTATTATACACGTATGTATAGAGAGGCAATTGAAATCCACAAACATCAATACAATTTTAATCGTAAAGAAGAAGGATTAAATTTGGATAAGATATGGCGGTCGACGTTGCATCAATCACGTGACAATCGACTGCCTGCAATCGAGAGAACAGACGATAGCCAGATGTAGCTGCACATCGACGCCATGTGACGTGTGGTGGCGCCCCCTACGATCTCTATATAAGCGGCGGCCCCAGCTCCTAGCAGCCAGTCGTCGACTCACCTCGGAAGATGTTCTCCGTAGTTGAGAACGAAACGTCAGGGAGAAGAAGTTCTACAGATCGACCACGGCAACTTAGCCCGGAAGAGTTTACTGATAAAGACGCCGGCCGTGAAAGCCTACATCGAATCATCTTAACTATTGTTTGGCCAACCTTGTAGAACTTTATATAAGATTGCATTTCATGGGCTTTTATTTAAATGATCATTTTAGTATATAAATTTGCCACCCTTTCACCGTAAGACTTTTCTTAAAAGTTAAAAATCAGGTTGCACCTTCGGTGGCAAGGTTAATATTTTAATTGTTAGTGTTTGTACCATTTCCATCCCTCCCACGGGGGATGCATAGTTTGTGTGCTTGTGTAAATTGTTAAAACTCTTAGTTTAAAGTCATCTGGTGTGCTGCAGATTTGCACCAGTGTAGTCTTTCAGAGGCTGTTGTGAGCGATCGTAACTACGGCCCTGTCAGAAGGGAGCGGAAAGGTTCTCTGCCTGAAAGCTCATACAGTCATAACCTGTTTCTTTCTGCCTCTGAATAAATTGTAACTTTGATATTTAGAGGGTGTTTTCTGATTATAATTTTAAATCTGTTTTTTAATGCTTTTAGGCACTATTAAAGTGAATAAAATTCCCATTTGTTAAAAGAAATTTGGTTATGATTTCATCAGTTACTTCCTGGCAACTACTTCCATGCTTACATAGTGTGAGTAAATGTGTTAATGTTCTTGATGTATCGCTAGTAAATGAAATAAACTCTTAAGAATATTCTTTGAAAGTAGATCACGGTTCAACGACATAGTGTTGTTTCTGGTTTTCGGCTGTTCTGCCGATGTTCTTCGATATTTTTTACTTGCTGACTAGAATGCCTCCAGCTGCGGCACCTCGTGTTACCGCAGTTGCACCGCTTCAGCTTGTAACTTCCGTCCGCAGCTCGTGGTCGTGCGGTAGCGATCTCGCTTCCTGCGCCCGGGTTCCCGGGTTCGGTTCCCGGCGGGGTCAGGGATTTTCTCTGCCTCGTGATTACTGGGTGTTGTGTGCTGTCCTTAGGTTAGTTAGGTTTAAGTAGTTCTAAGTTCTAGGGGACTGATGACCATGGATGTTAAGTCCCATAGTCCTCAGAGCCATTTTGTAACTTCCGCTGTGTCTGTGCTCCAGGTAGGCCACCTGATGTAAGTACTTGTTGTGTGTCCAATACAAAAACGTAGTTTTGAACTAATATTAAATTATGATGCGGAGAGTGTGGGGATACTTACAGAAATAATGATCCAAAAATGAAAAAGAAGTTTCCTTAATGTATGTCTCAAAAGTTCTTTCATGTTTCTAAATCTACTCATAGTTTTCCCAAGGAGAAACAGGAAGCAGTTTTTCTCCAGTATGGTTCACTGACCTCCTTGACCGCGTATTACAGATTTTTTCACGACATCTCCGACTTTTTTCTAATCCACTGAATACACTTAATAGTCACTTGAGAAATCATATCTCAAGAAGTAAGTCTTGATTTCCCCACAGTACCATTAACTGTGTAATCAACAAATCCTAAATTTCTTTCTTAAAAAGCCGAAGTTGATGATGTTAAACTGTATGTAGGGTGCTTCCACAAAAGCTTGCAAAAATGTAACAGGACATAGAGAATGCCCCACTGAACAATCTGAGATAGGGAACCTGAGGTCGGAGATGTCCGCTTAAGGAGATATGGAAGTAAATTTGTCTATCCCTTTGTCTAGCACTCGTGTTTTCCAGCTTATTTGCGTTCAGGTTTATACGTACTGTGCTGTTTGTTTACATGTACATTATTTATTTCCTGCAAGGAATCAATGAAGGGCCGGCCGGAGTGGCCGTGCGGTTCTAGGTGCTGCAGTCTCGAACCGAGTGACGGCTACGGCCGCAGGTTCGAATCCTGCCTCGGGCATGGCTGTGTGTGATGTCCTTAGGTTAGTTAGGTTTAATTAGTTCTAAGTTCTAGGCGACTGATGACCTCAGAAGTTAAGTCGCATAGTGCCCAGAGCCATTTGAACCATTTGAACCAAATCAATGACGACGACCCTAATTAGTAGGAAGTCATAATACAGTAGGCCGTCTGATTGACCACCTGTACTTGAGGTTCGTGTAGAGAGTTCCAGGTGAGTTTTTGGAGAACGTACTCTTGGCTGTTCGTTAGAGGATGTGGGTACAACAAGACGGTGCACCGCCTCACTTCAGTGTGGATGTCCGCAGACACCTCAGTGCTGTATTTCCTAGTCGCTGGATTGGAAGGATGGGCCCTATTCCATGGCCTGGAAGGTGACCTGACCTGAATCCCCCTGATTATTTCCTACGGGAATACCTAAAGTTACTTGCGTATGAGACCCCAGTGGTACTGAGATGGAATTAGCTGACAGAATCGTAGCTGCCTGTGATTTGATTCGAAACACACCAGGGATATTTGTCAGGGTGCATCAGAATATTGTTCGCCGATGCCATACTTCTGTTGAGGTTGATGGTCATCAGTTTCAGCATATTTTCTAAGATACAGTACAAATGGTACGTTCATTGTGACGATGAAGGTATTTGCAGTTAACTGTAACTAGTGTAAATAAAAAAGTACGCAGTAATGTGTTTTTATTCCTATTATGTCCTTAAGCTGACTTCTCTAACCCCAGGTTCCTTGCCTCAAATTATTCAGTGGAACATACTCTATGTCCTGTTAAATATTTGCACGTTCTTACGGAAACTCAATGTATGTATGATACAGAGGCACAAAAATTGCGGCGCTCTATTTTTTCCTTCTACGCTTAGAACGATACAAAAGAGTAGATTATTAGGGTCTCTTGAGATTTACTTCACCCATGTCAACGACAATGTAATCATACTATGTTCAAAACTGAACTGAGCTGTCTTCCACATGGGATCGTCATCACTTCACGGGTATGCACGTGATATGTTAAGTGCTCGGCTGGTAACGTGTGTTACACGTGCGCGTTGTGGATGGTACAGTCCGCCCGCTTTTTCCCCTGGACCTGGCCTGAGGCACAATTGAATATTCCGTTTGCCGGCAGCAGTCCGGCAGCAGGACGTGTACACAAAGAGGCAGCAGCCGGGCTTGTCCCCAGAGCAGGACAGCGTACAGTGCGGCGTGTTACGGTACAAAGGGTCATCCACGCGTGAGCAGTCTGAGCCATTAAAAGCTTTAAAGCGGACGAACCTGTGTGTCCCGTGCTGCCACAGGTGAACAGCTTGACACGTTAACTCTGCAATTCAACTCTGTCTCTTCTGTCTCGAACAACATAGGCCACATGTAACTTCTGGTGATATGACAGTAATTCTCGTTCGTAAAGAGTTTCGTTTCGTACTGATAACCTCGCCGTTTGGCACTGATAAAATCCCACCCACTCCCTCCCCCCCTCGTAAAGAGTTTCATTGGAACAAGTTAATGAAAGCTACGCTGTTTTATGAATTGACAACCGAAAGGAGCCGAGATATAAACTTAAAAGCCAACGTTAAATTTTCTGATTATGTGGCCGCAATTTTTATAGACGTTTGGTGGGCAGAATATGCACACTCAGCTTCATATTACACTAGTGATAGATATAGCGATGAACGCAATATCTGCTACGTACGCGTGGAGGACAAAGTACATGGAAATACAAAACTTCATGGTAGTAGACATAAAAGCACATAAAAATTAGTCAGCCCCACGAGCACCACCACCACTTGCCTTGATAATAGCATCATCTCTAAATAGTCCAGAAGCTTCTTTACATAAGCCACACATTGTTGATTAAATCCCGTACAGTTGAAAGATTTTGAGTATGTTGATTGCCACTTTTCACCTCTTGAGACGTTCTGCTAAGGGAATAAGCGTGATGCAAATATATTAATTTTGATAATATTTTAAACATTGTTCGCAAAAGTAGCGATCTGATTAAGTAATTTGATATAGTAATCAGTTTTATTCTCAAATCTTTATTGAAAATAAAAAAGTCACATTTCAGTGGCAACTAGTTTCGATCATATGTAGGCTATCATCAGAACATGTTTCACTAGGTCGTGAGCAGAGACGACAAGTAGAGGGCTGTCAAGTATGAGAAGACACTGTCGTCAACTGCGTTTGCCTGATGTATCTTCCGACATTTTTTAATAAAAATTTGCGATGGTAACTGATTATTATTTCATAGTAATTTTTTATATCAAACACCATCCTCTCGATACCTTCTCTGTTTCATCACATTATCTCTGCAGAGTGCATCTGTGAGTACGTGCCTTTGAATTTGCCGGTTGGAGTAGCAGAGACAGTCTTGTGTTTTCTGGGCTGAGTAGTATCAATATTTATAGCTTTCCCCAGAGAGGCCTAGCGAAGTAGTTTCCTTGTGAATCAGAGAGTTTCTCACTTTGTTTCCACCAGGCGTTAGATCTCCGTTCCTCACCACCTTAAAAATTGCTATTCGGAGTCAAACACCTCCAATGACGTGCGATCCCGTCGCCATCTTGGTGACGCCAAATGTTCTTTGGAACATAACTTGGTATGGTTTTTCTTGGTTAGTGTAGACTGTTTCTTGTTGATAACAAGAAAACAATTATCTTCTTTCGTGGAATGTTTGGGAGCTCTTTTTATTTCGTTTCCTTGAGATTCTCAATTAATATTCGTGAGTAGCGCTCGACCTGGTGCTTTAGTTTTGTTCGTTCCGAGAGTGATGATGTTCCATCGGCAGTGGGCTTCCGTTAATTAACTGCCATGTTTTACTTAGGAATAGGACATCTATTGAAAGTTACGATTTGATTTGGATCATCTGGTATGTTTCATCCAAACTGAGATTAATAAAAGTTTCGAACCACATGTAGAAAATAAAAGTTAGTTTGCATCTCGTCATATGACTTATTGCCCTCGGTAATTGTTCGTCATCGTGCAATGTAATTACATGCTCAAGTCGTGGAATTCCGCAATATGTTTTCCTTTTTTGAGGCATGACACTTTGTTCGGCGTTCCTGGCCGGGTGTATACGAAGTAATTACGTTGCAAGCGTAGGCTATCCTGCTGCGTAGAATATCAGATTCAATGCAAAATGAACTGACAGAATGTATCTTCTTAGGAGAGGGGCTGTGACTTTGGCTGTGAGGTCTCTCTTGGGCATCTATGTTGTTTCATTTGTGGCGAACTGAACAGCTTCTTTCATTTACTGAGTTACATGTGAGTTTGTTAAATATTTAATGCAGTATTTTCCTCCTTCTATTTAGTTCCCAACTTTTCTTCCCTTTCCCTGCCCTTAAATTCCCCATATTGATGTTTTCTCGTAATTTGTGTCCAAATGGCTCTGAGCACTATGTGACTTAACTTCGGAGGCCATCAGTCCCCTAGAACTTAGACCTACTTAAACCTAACCAACCTAAGGACATCACACACACCCATGGCCGAGACAGGATTCGAACCTGCGATCGTAGCGGTCGCGCGGTCTACATCTACATAAATACTCCGCAATCCACCATACGGTGCGTGGCGGGGGGTACCTCGTACCACAACTAGCATCTTCTTTCCGTGTTCCACTCCCAAACAGAACGAGGGAAAAATGACTGCCTATATGCCTCTGTACGAGCCCTAATCTCTCTTATCTTATCTTTGTGGTCTTTCCGCTAAATATAAGTTGGCGGCAGTAGAATTGTACTGCAGTCAGCCTCAAATGCTGGTTCTCTAAATTTCATCAGTGGCGATTCACGAAAAGAACGGCTCCGTTCCCCCAGAGACTCCCACCCGAGTACCTGAAGCATTTCCGTACCACTCGCGTGACGATCAAACCTACCAGTAACAATACGTTGCACAATTTTTATTGAGACAGAGGGATTAGTCAGCTTGAACGTGCCAGTTACACCCAAAATAAGATCACACTGAGCCATGCTGGCTCGTATTGATATGCTATGTAATCTAAAGTATCCGGACATCCCCAAAAACATGCGTTTTCATATTAGGTGCATTGAGCTGCCACCTACTGTCAGGTACTCCATATCACGGACCTCATAGTCATTAGCCCATCAGGATCCACTGCAAATACTATGACAGTTAGGTGGGCGGTGAGAAAACTAGGATTTTATGGTCGAGCGGCTACTGATAAGCCACACATCACGCCGATAAATGTCAAACGACGCCTCGTTTGGTGTAAGGAGCGTAAAAATTGGACAACTGAACACTGGAAAAACGTTGTGTGGAGTGACGAATCACGCTACACGATGTGGCAGGGTGTGGTCTGGGTATGGCGAATGCCCGGTGAACGTCATCTGCCAGGTGTGCAGTGCCAACAGTAAAATTCGGAGGCGGTGGTATTTTGGTGTGGTCGTGTTTTCGATGGAGGGGGCTTGCATCCCTTGTGGCTTTGCATGGCACTATCAGAGCACGGGCCTACTCTAATGTTTTAAGCACCTTCTTGCTTCCCACTGTTGGCGAGCGATTCGGGGATGGCGATTGCATCTTTCAACATTACAGAGCACTTGTTCATAGTACACGGCCTGTGGCGGAGTGGTAAGACGACGGTAACATCCATGTAATGAACTAGCCTGCACAGAGTCCTGATCTTAATCCTATAGAACACATTTGGGAAGTTGTGGAACGCCGACTTCGTGCCAGGCCTCACCGAACGACATCGAGACCACCCCTCAGTGCAGCGTGAAGAATGGGCTGCCATTCCCCAAGAAACCTTCCAGCACCTGATTGAACGTATGCCTACGAGAGTGGAAGCTGTCATCAAATTTAAGGGTGGGGCAACACCATACTGAATTCCAGCATTACTGATGGAGATCACCAGGGATTTGTAAGTCATTTTCAGCCAGGTGTCCGGATACTTTTATCACATAGTGTATCTGCCTCGCGGCCTAGTAGTGTGACTTCACCGTTCTGCCGCACCAAGAGATGGCGCCGTTGCGAGTTTTGCAGTGATCTCTGAATGTAGTGCAAGACCGGTCTCTCCGGGGAGAGGGAGACGCGGTGCTCCTGTTGAAATAGTGCGCTGCCTTGTACGCTGGGACTCTTACGGTGGTAGGCTGATCAGCGGGGAACTTAGAAAGCTCGGTGTTTGGCAAGGTGCGTTCCAGGTGCATTCCATTCATGAGCTAGGTGGATAAGCCCACCGCATTCTTGGCTGTTTATGCTGCGTTAACTTGAACGCCGTACGCCTCCTGCGCGAGTATACAGCTTCCCGTGCACTTGGCGAGGCGCGCAGGCACATGGTTGCTGCTGCCTGAGTTGTTATGGACCGGTCCACCTCTGCCTTCCTCTTGCGTCGCGTTGCTCTCCGGCATCTTGCTAATGCTACTGTGAGTGTATTTGTTACAGTATAGCCTTCAAGTTTTCCATTCATAATTGTTCTCCTATTAAGGTCTTTGTCACTCTAACCAAATAATTTGTAGATATTCCTCTTCAGGTCGCGATCAGCGTCCTTCATACCGATATCACAGTATGTTTAAGGTTATTGTACTGATCTAGAGTTTTCGGGACACGTCACTGTTGTTTTATTTTCTTCCCCCGCAGGGTGCCAGCACCATGCGAATTTCAGCTCATTTGTACTTAATCTTGGTTATTAATTTAATGTATGTTCGTATTTTAATGCGTATTGGTTGTAGTTGTGTTTTAGATGCTGGCCTGTTGAGATCCTCAAGCTGTTGACTGAGGCCGTTAATGAGGACAAACGGATTAGTTGCTCGTCATTGCCCTGTCTGATTCTGAGATATAGTCTTGTTTGGCGTTTCTTGTGTGACTGCATCATTTTTGGGCCCTATGTTCATGCCTCAACATCCAAAAATTTTGAAGGTGCTATTTTACCTTTCTAATTATCCCACAGGGCAAGTAATTGTAACTATTTTCAATTTAATTAATTGGTGTTGCGATTTATATTAAGTGTGGTTTATCTCTTTTAGAGTTTTCACTGAATGACAATTTAAAGGATACTCAAATTCTGAATTAGTGGGCAGTAACTTGATTCATTTTGTTTTTAAAAATGTGTCACTCAATTGCACCAAATTAAAAGGCGTCTATTTATCTCGCGCTTCTTATAGTGAAGGGCTATGGTGCCAGTATTACTGTTTAATTTGAACCTGTCTTATTTCGGCGATTTCTTTGCTGCACTGTTCCCCATCTAGAAGCGATTCTCGTGTTGGTTGGGAGCCCTGAGGGGTGGGGGATGGGGATTCCCGGTGCTGGAGTGGCTGTGCACTGCCGCGTGCATCTGTTTGGCGACTCCGGCAAGCTGTTCGTCGGGCAGTGCGATGTCTGACACTGTCAGTTACCTCTGCGACCACCTTTCCTGCCGCTTCGTCACCTCCCTCAATTGAGTTTAGCTTTCCTTCTGTAGCGTTTAGTCGCTTGTTCCTCAGTGCCTTACATACTGAGATTGAGTCTAGCCCCTCGATCGTTAATGCTGTTAGCCGGCCGGAGTGGCCGAGCGGTTCTAGGCGCTACAGTCTGGAGCCGCGCGACCGCTACGGTCGCAGGTTCGTATCCGGCCTGGGGCATGGATGTGTGTGATGTCCTTAGGTTAATTAGGTTTACGTAGTTCTACGTTCTAGGGGACTCATGACCACAGTCCTATAGTGCTCAGAGCCATTTGAACCATTTTTCGTTAATGCTGTTGCTGTTCCGCGATGTTAACGACTTACTGCTCTTCGCTCAAACGCTTGTTATTCAGTTGTATATTTGCTAATTCAGTCATTGTCTTAGAAGGGATCTTTTGTGAAGGACTGTTGTCCTGAAATTATGTTGGGATCCACTGCAAACTTGATATTGCTTGCAATACAACTGTAATTTCTTTTTACCTGTTTAGGTAATGACTGTTTGCCCAGCTCCTTATATGTCAATTCTGTTGTTGTTCTAATTATCAAAATTTTTGAGGAACCCTTCTTTAAAAAAATGAACGTTAAGCACAATATTTGAAGTTGTAATGTCGTTAATTGTTTTGCAAACTTTTCGAATTTTTTGGCCAAATTCGCGCTTTTTCAGTTATAATTATCGTGTCAGAAAAGTAAATTCAGATTATCATAAATGATGAATGATGTCATAATTTGGGCTTAGCCTTCCACGAAGCGTTCCAGGCGTTGCTGTATTCCTCGAGATCTCACAAATGTTCCAGAACAATTTGTATGGGATTGCGATTGTGGCCGGCCGGAGTGGCCGAGTGGTTCTAGGCGCTACAGTCGAAACCGCGCAACCGCTACGGTCGCAGGTTCCAATCCTGCCTCGGGCATGGATGTGAGTGATGTCCTTAGGTTAGTTAGGTTTAAGAGTTCTAAGTTCAAGGGGACTGATGACCTCAGAAGTTAAGTCCCATAGCGCTCAGAGCCATTTGAACCATTTGAATTTGAGATTGTGTGATTTAGCAAGCCAGTCGTGTTGTAGGATGCCTGAGTGTGCCTGCATCCTTGGGAACACAGCTGTTGACGTCTTGCATACACAACATACTAATGAAAGCTACCCATATTACTGGGAGTTGTATGCTGGAATTGTGTGTGACTAACCCTATATCTGAAAAGTTTTTTTAAAATTGCGTTGGACTCGGATCCTAGAATAGGCGTAGTGACGCTACTTTTGAACGTGAACTTAATTACACAAAATACTTTTTACAAATGTGATTTTAATGTATCTGAAATGCATCTGTGAAAGGTAACTCTAGCGGGACCATTTAATTGATTGAGAATGTTGGCAAACTTTAGAGTACTAACCACATTTATTTTTCCAAACAAGACATAAATTATAAAACACAAGTTATAGATCGAATACCCTAAACAACTAACAGGTGCGTTAATACCACACTGGGTGGATAATGGGTGGCGAAGACAGTTTAACTAGGTGATCAGTGAGACAAGTACCTTGGCCCGAAAAATGTGTATAACGCAAGCTGAATTGATCTTACGCTGAGCAGACTTTGAGTGATCAAATCTACTGAAGTTTGTCTACATACGTGAGGCTGAGGGCAAGTGGCGCTTGAGACCTGTACGCCCTGACAATGCCGGAGCGGCAGTACGTTATCCTGTGTACTTTGTACTGCGACGTGACTTGCAGCTGGCGAGATGTGTGCGGCGGCGGACGTGAGACGTGGAGGCAGCACCTGTGAATCGATCGCGGCTACGAAAGAAATGCAAAAATCTCACTGTCTAACGCTCAGGCAGACGGATCACAATTTACTCTCTGCCAGAGCCCTGAAACCACGGTAGATTTCAGTGTGTGACACATGCATTCGCTAGTCATACCAAGGACAAATTTGGCTCACTTATACAACAGAGTGCACAAGGACACCAAATATCAAGACTGGTTTAAAAAAAAAAAAAAACCGAGCAAGTGTGCCCTCGGCAAATGAGTCGTCTGAGACATTTGAAGTCACACTGTGGTACAGTAAGAACTTGACCACAGGCTCCCCAGTCTAAGCTAGTCGTAAGTGAAGTCAGAACAGGTCCCAAGTACCAGCCACACATGACAGAGCATCAACCTGAAGTCCTCTTACCAGACCCAAGTCCAGCACCTGAGTGCCTCGCATCTCTTCAGAAAAAAAAAACATTTTCCCGCAAAGTGCACGAACGACACAGCCTTCACGACGTCTTGAGCCAATCACCAGGCTCTAGAGGTGCTAAATCCCCCCTGCCACACGACAGTACAAACTCATGTCGAACCAGAGCAAGAGGTACGAAAACCTGCGTCTCTGGAAAAAAAGGAAACCGTCAACTACTGGCTTTTTTTTAAGTTTTCGCAGAGGGGGAAGAGATGATTTTTTTCTGAAGTCCTGTCACTTCCCATGGCAACAAGCGAACAGATACAATCTTAAAGATCTTTGTCAAAATTGCCTGTGGCTTGGAGCATGTTAATCCTAGGTATGGGGTATAATAAAGATTCTATCTCTAAACGTTTCTCAGACGCCAGAGTTTTCGCATACAATCGAGGCAGCCAAGGGAAGTGGTTCACTGGACTGTTTACAATTTCAGTGAACATGAAAATATGTGAATTGGTATTACACGTGGCTCTTCACACAATGTCCGGTATATGACTCCACTGTTTAGACACATTCCTTTAGACCGTTGCCCCAGCCCAGGCTTCTGCTGGCGCCGTGTATTGTGACATTGTTCTGCTGGAGCTCTATCTTGACGAGGGGCAGCTCTGTCTGTCTGGCAGGATTTGGTAAAGGATGGGCTCCCAACAAGCCATTTCTACGAGCTAAGAATCATAAAAATACGTCATGCTTTTAGCACCCTACCAGGCTCCATCAACATCTGCTCAGGCTGTTAACTTTCTACAGTCTCGCTCAAGGTACATCAGGTTGTAATGTAATCTTCACTAATTTTCCCTCTGCGAAAAATAAGTGAGAGAGGAACTTGTCCTCTCTCACCTGTCTGTAGATTAGTTTGAAATAAAGAAAGTTTCACAAAAATTCTCAAAATGACTAATTGTTATGTAATGTAAATTTGTCCTATTAAAAATATGCATCTGTTGAATTTACAAGCAATTTCTATAATTGAAAACTGTTCTTAATATTCTGTCAAAATTGTTCATTTAGGCTGTACCCCTACAACAAGTTCTTACCTTGTAAATGACAACTTGGTACTGCTCTGGTTGCACTAAAAATGATGATCTGAAAGAAATCACTGTTTGGCCATTTGCTTTCTTATTCTTTTTTGTATTAGGTTCATATTCTAGCAGACTAGTTCTTGGTTCTCTTTTCAAAATTATTAATTACTATTCAGACAAACGTACAAGGTGTGACAGTACAAATAATACTAATAATTTACTTCGAACACTGATGATGTACTTCATGAAATATTTACAAATTAAAAAGTACTCTAACATTCTTTCAATGAAACAAAAGTGAACTCCAACTACTACAAAGAGCCAGAATTCCCTCTCTCCGCATCGTTATACCCGATAACATCTCCTTCTACAAACTATTTCTATTACCAAAATTTGTTTTGTTGAATTCCTAATACAGTATTACATAACTAACCCAAATGGACTAGTACCCGTGGTCTAGGGGTAGCGTCTTTGATTTATAATCAAACTGTCTTCGGTCCCGGGTTCGATCCTCGCCACTGTCTAAATTTTGATAAATAATCAGCATTGGCGGCCGAAGACTTCCGGCATAAGAAGCCAGCCTCATTCTGCCAACGGCCTTGTCAAAGACGGCGGAGGAGCGGATAGAGGTTCAGGGCACTCTCTTGTCCTACGGGTGGGAAATTGCCCCTAAAGGCGGAAGAATCAGCAATGATCAACGACATGAGGATGCAGAAAGCAATGGAAACCACTGCATTAAAGACACGTAACGTGTATCCACAGGGCATGTGGCCTGTAATTGAAGAAGTGTCATGATGATCTCTCTATTGGCAAAAGATTCCGGAATAGTCCCCCATTCGGATCTCCGGGAGGGGACTGCCAAGGGGGAGGTTACCACGAGAAAAAGATGGAATAATCAACGAAAGGATAACGTTCTACGAGTCGCGGCGTGGAATGTCAGAAGCTTGAACGTGGTAGGGAAACTAGAAAATCTGAATAGGGAAATGCAAAGGCTCAATCTAGATATAGTAGGGGTCAGTGAAGTGGAAGGAAGACAAGTATTTCTGGTCAGATGAGTATCGGGTAATATCAACAGCAACAGAAAATGGTATAACAGGTGTAGGATTCATTATGAATAGGAAGATAGGGCAGAGGGTGTGTTACTGTGAACAGTTCAGTGACCGGGTTGTTCTAATCAGAATCGACAGCAGACCAACACCGACAACGATAGTTCAGGTATACATGCCGACGTCGCAAGCTGAAGATGAACAGATAGAGAAAGTGTATGAGGATATTGAAAGGGTAATGCAGTATGTAAAGGGGGACGAAAATCTAATAGTCATGGGCGACTGGAATGCAGTTGTAGGGGAAGGAGTAGAAGAAAAGGTTACAGGAGAATATGGGCTTGGGACAAGGAATGAAAGAGGAGAAAGACAAACTGAGATATGTAACAAGTTTCAGCTAGTAATAGTGAATACCCTGTTCAAGAATCACAAGAGGAGGAGGTATACTTGGAAAAGGTCGGGAGATACGGGAAGATTTCAATTAGATTACATCATGGTCAGACAGAGATTCCGAAATCAGATACTGGGTTGTAAGGCGTACCAAGGAGCAGATATAGACTCAGATTACTATATAGTAGTGATGAAGAGTAGGCTGAAGTTCAAGACATTAGTCAGGAAGAATCAATACGCAAAGAAGTGGGATCGGAAGTATTAAGGAATGTTCTCTAACACTATAGATACAGCAATAAGGAATAGCGCAGTAGGCATTACAGTTGAAAAGGAGTGGACATCTCTAAAAAGGGCCATCACAGAAGTTGGGAAGGAAAACATAGGTACAAAGAAGGTAGCTGCGAAGAAACCATGGGTAACAGAAGAAATACTTCAGTTGATTGGTGAAAGGAGGAAGTACAAACATGTTCCGGGAAAATCAGGAATACAGAAATACAAGTCGCTGAGGAATGAAATAAATAGGAAGTGCAGGGAAGCTAAGACGAAATGGCTGCAGGATAAATGTGAAGACATCGAAACAGATATGATTGTCGGAAGGACAGACTCAGCATACAGGAAAGTCAAAACAACCTTTGGTGACATCAAAAGCAACGGTGGTAACATTAAGAGTGCAACAGGAATTCCACTGTTAAATGCAGAGGAGAGAGCAGATAGGTGGAAAGAATACATTGAAAGCCTCTAGGAGGGCGAAGATTTGTCTGATGAGACAGAAGAAGAAACAGGAGACGATTTAGAAGAGATAGGGGATCCAGTATTAGAATCAGAATTTAAAAGAGCTTTGGAGGACTTACGGTCAAATAAGGCAGAAGGGATAGATAAAATTCCATCAGAATTTCTAAAATCATTGGGGGAAGTGGCAACAAAACGACTATTCACGTTGGAGTGTAGAATATATGAGTCTGGCGACATACCATCTGACTTTCGGAAAAGCATCATCCACACAATTCCGAAGACGGCAAGAGCTGGCAAGTGCGAGAATTATCGCACAATCAGCTTAACAGCTCATGCATCGAAGCTGCTTACAAGAATAATATACAGAAGAATGGAAAAGAAAATTGAGAATGCGCTAGGTGACGATAAGTTTGGCTTTAGGAAAAGTAAAGGGACGAGAGAGGCAATTCTGACGTTACGGCTAATAATGGAAGCAAGGCTAAAGAAAAATCAGGACACTTTCATTGGATTTGTCGACCTGGAAAAGGCGTTAGACAATATAAAATGGTGCAAGCTGTTCGAGATTCTGAAAAAAGTAGGGGTAAGCTATAGGGAGAGACGGGTCATATACAATATGTACAACAACCAAGAGGGAATAATAAGAGTGGACGATCAAGAACGAAGTGCTCCTATTAAGAAGGGTGTAAGACAAGGCTGTAGCCTTTCGCCCCTACTCTTCAATCTGTACATCGAGGAAGCAATGATGGAAATAAAAGAAAGGTTCAGGAGTGGAATTAAAATACAAGATGAGAGGATATCACTGATGACATTGCTGTCCTGAGTGAAAGTGAAGAAGAATTAAAAATGATCTGCTGAACGGAATGAACAGTCTAATGAGTACACAGTATGGTTTGAGAGTAAGTCGGAGAAAGACGAAGGTAATAAGAAGTAGTAGAAATGAGAACAGCGAGAAACTTAACATCAGGATTGATGGTCACGAAGTCAATGAAGTTAAGGAATTCTGCTACCTAGGCAGTAAAATAACAAATGATGGACGGAGCAAGGAGGACATCAAAAGCAGACTCGCAATAGCAAAAAAGGCATTTCTGGCCAAGAGAAGTCTACTAATATCAAATACCGGCCTTAATTTGAGGAAGAAATTTCTGAGGATGTACGTCTGGAGTACAGCATTGTATGGTAGTGAAACATGGACTGTGGGAAAACCGGAACAGAAGAGAATCGAAGCGTTTAAGATGTGGTGCTACAGACGAATGTTGAAAATTAGGTAAGGAATGAGGATGTTCTACGAAGAATTGGAGAGAAAAGGAATATGTGGAAAACACTGATAAGGAGAAGGGACAGGATGATAGGACATCTGCTAAGACATGAGGGAATGACTTCCATGGTACTAGAGGGAGCCGTAGAGGGCAAAAACTGTAGAGGAAGACAGAGATTGGAATACGTCAAGCAAATAATCGAGATCGTAGGTTGCAAGTGCTACTCTGAGATGAAGAGGTTAGCACAGGAATGGAGTTCGTGGCGGGCCACATCAAACCAGTCAGTAGACTGATGACCAAAAAAAAACTCCAAATGGGGGGCTAATTAGAATACGGAACATGTAGTTCTCCAGAATTACCAGGGCACAGCAAGAAGTATTGAGCTCGCTCTTGCAGCTAGCAAACTCAGAAAACGTTACCTTTCTCAAGTGCTACCTCTCTACCCGTCAACTTAAATATCATCCTTCATCCTCAGGTTACACATGATGGACCATCTCAAATAGGATTCTCTGTGGGGCACGTATGCTGCTCACTCCGCCATGATCCAACACCTCTCTCCACGACTCGACAACTACTACTGCGCAAGGCTGCGACTCGACTTTTAGTGTTACCTTCTAGTTAGCTTACCTGTGCTTTCACTCAATAATGCAACCTCTGGAAATCAGAGACTGCGTAAGGCTCATATGTTCAGCATGTTACGATATTTGAAGCGCAATAATCAGAATAAATAGATAATTTTCATTACATTTGCATTCAAAGATGCACTGAGTGTTAATATACCAAACTGTAATTTACCAGCATTTTATTTAGTGTATAAATCAGGCTACTCACGAAGAAGCAGGAGAAAGAGAAACACTTGACTATCGAAAATGTTCAAATAACATCCCAGTTCAAGTTCGCGGTAACGTGAATGACTTGTCCACGTTATGACTCTCCCAATACATCACCGAACCATGTCAGGTCTGGACTACGTCCTCCACGATCTGTAGGTTAAATGCTACAATGCACAGTCGGTAGACTCGACGCTAGGTCTTATTTTTAAAGGAGCAAAATCGTGACACGTCAGAACACTCTATACACCTCCAGTCGTCTGCCATCCAGTTTTTGTGTTGTTTGGCCTATACAAGGCATGTAGCACTGTGTGAGGTCGTGAAAATGGCTTTTTGGGATGTACCCGACTCCAAATGTCCATTATGTAATGTTCCCTTCGCAATGTTCGCTCGAGAACTGATGGAAATTGATCTCTGTTCGCTGACGCAAGGAATTCCCGTTGGGTTTGAAATCGATTGCCATTGATAAGTTGTGATAATCATCTACGGTACCTGTAGGTTAGAAATTCACTTGACCTTAGTTGTTACGCCGTCTTTCAACGCTGCGGGTTGTTTACCTTTCCCTGTGGACACGTTGGACATTTCACCTTGATATACAAACAAACCAGTGAGCTTCACTCACAGCTTGGTCACCGAATCATTGAAAGTTTCCATTAAGTTTGTCATCTCATCAACGTATCTTAGTGCTCTGATCCATCCAACAGATTGGCACATGCACATCATTTCGCTGTCGTAAGATCAGCAGCAAGATCACATTACTGCCCAGTACCAGTTTTTCACCTAGTACAGATCGGTCTACGTGCTCTTTTAAGAGGGTGACTAACACTTTGCCCCGTCAACTTACAATTGAAGCACTGTGAACTGTAAGAACCTTAAGCACCCCCGTCGTTGAGCTCTTACGGAAGTGTATATCGAAATCGATGAGATAACAACACCCAGTCCCTGATTGTTCATACAGGACAGATAAACCTGACCCACCACAATATCAAAAGATGTCAAGAGCATTCAAACGTGCTACAATCTCACGATCGGTAATGGTGTGCTCTAGGCCCTTGTGGGTCTCAGCGCTTCAGTTCTTTTCAATAATCACGGAGACAACTGTGAAAAAGATTAGGAATATAGCTACAGTATAGCACATTGAAATCTTGATAGATTGTAATGCAGAAGAAGTTAATTGGCTTATAGTAATAAACTAAAGGAATAGACAGAAATATAGTCTTTCACCACTGTTTGCAACCTAGACCCGTTATGGGTGCTAGCTTTCTCACAGTCGGAGATGGAAATGGAAATGAGCGTTTGGCTTCATTGGTTGGGAGGCCCCTTACGGGGCAAGTCCGGCTGCCTTGGTGCAGAGCTTATTACAGTCGACGCCACACTGGGCGACCTGCGCCCCGGATGGGGATGAAATGATGGTGAAGACAACACAACACCCAATCCCTGAGCGGACCACAGACCCCGGGGCCGTAGGACGGCAACCCGTTACGCTGACCACTCAGCTATCGGCGCGGACACAGTCTAATACTGGTAGATAGTTTCCAAGAGAGTGAGGTATCTTCAACGCAGTTTTAGCTAGATTTCCGTAATGTCAACTTGTATAAGATGGCAACCTGTAAGGTAAATCTCATTCTTTTGCCTGTTATAACCAGCAAAGTGGTCAAGCGATTGGGACACAGATTGTTAATGTGAGTATTTTATACATATATTTAACTGATCGTGACGTAATAAGTTGTTATACTAACTTTTGCAAAGGTTGTATACTTTCAGTTGACAATATGCCAATTAAAGAATAAACATCATCTCTGTTTTCAAAAATGGCTCTGAGCACTATGAGACTTAACTTCTGAGGTCATCAGTCCCCTAGAACTTAGAACTACTTAAACCTAACTAACCTAAGGACATCACACACATCCATGCCCGAGGCAGGATTCGAACCTGCAACCGTAGAGGTCGCGCGGTTCCAAACTGTAGCGTCTAGAACCGCTCGGCCACTCCGGTCTGCATCTCTGTTTTCCTCGACTGTACAGTACCACTGCTCACAAAAGGGAAGAAAGATTAGAGTTTGACTTCCCGTCAACAGTGAGATCATAGAGACGAAAGACTTGCTCGCATAGAATATGGAGGGGGAAGGAAATCGACCACACACTTCCAAGGGAGCCATCCCGGAATTTGCCTGGAGTCATTTTGTCAATCCACGAAAAAAAAAAAAAAAACGAAGAGTCCCATATCTGTTGCACTTGCACAAAATGCATTTTAAACGAATAACAAAAAAGTATAGAAATAAGCATGGTGTTTGTAGATTTTTACCACAGACACGATTCTATGTCGATTTGACTACTCGTAGAACGGTTTTTCTCTTGACGCCGCACGGGGTAGCAGCGCGATTTTGGGTGCCTTGCCACCGCTGTGGCGGCGTCACCCGACGAAAATTCGAGTCCACCCTCGTGAATGGGTGTGTGTGTTGTCTTTTGCGTAAGTTAATTTAAGTTAAAATAAGTAGAGTGTAAGCCTAGGGACCGAAGACCTCAGCAGTTTGGTCCCATAGGAACTTATCACAATTTTCCAAAATTTCTCACTTGACTTGAGGAAGTTTCTGCATAACATGAGCAAAACTGTATTCTTGTCTGTGAAAGGCGAAGCTTTGATGAATGTGTATTTATATTTCAACAGTTTTTGCGTTGTGCTTCTGATTTGGATATGAGGAACCAACCTGCCATATACCTTGACAAAAGTAAATTACCGTACTAAAACAAACCTCAAGTTAGACTATCATTAAGCATTACTGATTCGATCACCTTCATGTCTTGCAGTTGAGCGAGTTGTGCGCTGAGCTGTACAGCTAGATGTTTAAGGAAAGTTACGTCGTCATTTATCAGCCTTAGCACAACATCTCTAACATGTTTGGCTCTTCTTCTTCTATTGTATGATTAGTAACGTTTCTTCTACCTCTTTTGCATGACACCGTGATTAACCTCTGGGGAGTCGATTGTTCGGTTCAGCTTGTATTCCACTAAAAGGCACTTAAGTTCTACATGAATCTATTTCGTTTACACAAGTGTAGTAATGCTCTTATCTACACTCGAAAGATAACAAATCAGTGTTTCCTTCATTCTACTTTCTTCTAGTTTCTCAGTCTAGTTCGAGTACTCTAGTGGAGCCGTTACCGTATTTTGGAAATGGACAACGTAAAGTGATGACTTGCGATGAATTCATTGGCCTAGAATGTGCGCTAATAGTGAATATGGAATACATTTTGACGGTTCGGATAAACATCCTGCTATAGCTATAAACGATTTGTACTCTTTAGATAGTGATAGCGCGCCGGAGACTACTGGAGGGACTACACATAAGTCAAATAATTGTTTGGAGAATGACAATAATGAACTTGTTGCCGATACGTCAATATGACAAGCTTCTAAAAAACACCGAAAGATACTGAAAAATCGAATCATTTGAAAAAACAAACAAACAAACAAAGTGCTTCATTTCATAATAATGAACCAGATGTTGCAGCATCACGAAACGTTGTGCTCAGCCTTGTATGGGAAATTCCAAGGGACCACAACTACGAGATCTATTTTGACAGTTATTATACCTCTATACAACTAGTTATATACCGATTCAAGCTAGGGATTCAGTGTGCAGGATAGGAACGACACAAGAAAATAGAACACCAGACTGTAAATGTCAAAATGAAAAGGAACTGAAGAAAGGAATACGCAGGTATTCTGAAGAATACATTACTACTGTTGACAAAGTGGATATGTCCTTCATTACGCGTAAAAATAATAGTATTGCGTTTTTACTCTCTACTTCTGTCGTCGACTGTCAAACTCTGAAGGAAATAAGGGAGCACAGAATGGTGTCATGTCCTGCTGTTGTTTCTGTTTAGAGCTGCCATATGAGAAAACTAGATCTACTAGACAGGAGCATTGGCAGATATTGTATTAGGATTACATCGAAACGATAGATTTTACGCGTGTTTTCCCATCTGATGGATATAATTGTAATAAATTCGAGGGTACTCTACAGAAAGGTAGTCACTCTTTTTGGAATACCAGGCATGCCAATGAAGCAGATGAATTTAGAAGTGAACTGGCTCAAAATCTTTACCAGGCTGTACCTGGAGGTGAAAAAATAGATGTAAGCCGGCTAGCAGGGAGCAAATAGAGATCAACAGGTTCAAATCTAATGTAACATAGTAAGAATATGAGACTATATTACTTTAATCACTGGCCAGTGCGCGATGAGAAAAGTGTGCAAACGCCCTAACTGCAAAGGCTATACCTTTCTCATATGTGAGAAGTGCAAAGTAAGCTTGTGTTTAAATAAAGACAAAAACTGTTTTCTTGCTTTTCGTAGTGTATGTTTTCAATAGTACCAATATTTCTATCAAACCGTTGTTCATTTGGTGGTGAAAACTATGTTTTTACTATTAGCAAATATTTATTAATGGTGTACATTTCACACGGTTTTGTATGAGCGAAAAGTGTCACATATGAGGGAATATGATAGGTTTCATACAGTTTCTAATAAATGCAAAGCGTTAAATAAGAATTTATTTTCCAGAGCTAAGAATGTATTACTTTTCTTACTTTTCAACGTTATACCTGACATCTTTGAACAATTTAAAATAAAAATAATCTAGTATTCTTAACCGAAACTGCGGCATTGAGGGTTAAATGCCTATCGGAAGAAGAGAAAAGAGAGAGCTGCTGAAAAAGGTGAGAGAAAGGGCAACCAATACGCTTAAGGGAAAAGCAGGAACGCATCTTTCCTTAAGTACAACGTGGATGAAAATTTATGTTGAGTGATCGTGACGATCAGTCATTGAAGATGATTGTGATGAAAAATTAAGAGGACAACAGCTGCAAAAGTCACCGCAGAACTATATGTCACAATCACGAACCCTATCAGCGTTGAAACAACATGAAGGGAGCTCTAGAGGCAAGGAACAGGACAGCTAACTGGAATTTCAGAACCCCTCATCGATGCCACAAATTCCCGTGACAGGATCACGTGGTGCCAAAGTCACCAAACCTATGGAGCAACGGAGGAAGATCATAGAAAGAAGGATCCTTTTTTGTATGATTATATGATAGCGGAACAAACAATGGTAGCAGTTACTTCTGTAAAATATCTGGGAGTATGCGTGCGGAACGATTTGAAGTGGAATGATCGTATAAAATTAATTGTTGGTAAGGCGGGTACCAGGTTGAGATTCATTGGGAGAGTCCTTAGAAAATGTAGTCCTTCAACAAAAGAGGTGGCTTACAAAACGCTCGTTCGGCCTATACATGAGTATTGCTCATCAGTGTGGGATCCGTACCAGATCGGGTTGACGGAGGAGATAGAGAAGATCCAAAGAAGAGCGGCGCGTTTCGTCACAGGGTTATTTGGTAACCGTGATAGCGTTGCTGAGATGTTTAGCAGGCTCGAGTGGCAGACTCTGCAAGAGAGGCGCTCTGCATCGCGGTGTAGCTTGCCCGCCAGGTTTCGAGAGGGTGCGTTTCTGGACGAGGTATCGAATATATTGCTTCCCCCTACTTATACCTCCCGAGGAGATCACGAATGTAAAATTAGAGAGATTCGAGCGCGCACGGAGGCTTTCAGACAGTCTTTCTTCCCGCGAACCATACGCGACTGGAACAGAAAAGGGAGGTAATGACAGTGGCACGTAAAGTGCCCTCCGCCACACACCATTGGGTGGCTTGCGGAGTATGAATGTAGATGTAGATGTAGATTTGGCCGCATGAGCCTTGTTTCACGTTGTGGCCAACTCCTGGCCCAGTTTACGTCCCGAGACTGAAACAAATTGTGGGTACGGTGATGCTCCGGGAAGCCGTAATGTGGTTTTCCATAGGTCCCATGATTAATGTGCAAGGTCAAAAAATGGCTCTAAGCACTATGGAACTTAACATCTGAGGTCATCAGTTCCCTAGACATAGAACTAATTAAACCTAACTAACCTAAGCAGATCACACACATCCATGCCCGAGGCAGGATTCGAACCTGCGACCGTAGCAGCAGCGCGGTTCCGGACTGAAGCGCCTAGAACCTGCAAGGTCGCAATACTGCCAAGGATTACATGATCATTTTGGCAGATCAGATCCATCCCAGGGTGGAGTGTTAGTTCCTCAACGGTAATGTTGTGTTACGATATGACAAGGCCCCTGTTAACACCGCTCGCATCATCCAGGACTGGTATTGTGAGTATGAGGGTGAATTGCCGGATCCCCTATGACCAACGCAGTTACCAGATCTCAATATTATTGAGCCTTTGGGGAGAAGGGTGCGTGATCGCTATCCCATTATCGTTACTTGAACTTGATACTATCTAGCCGGAAGAATGTCATAAAATTCTTTTCAAAACCATTGGGCTCCCGTATTTATCTATTGGAAGCTGTTTTGAATGCCGACGGTTTTCTTGCACCGTATTATCGGAAGGGCTCGATAAGCAGCCACCGGCCACCAGCAGATGAACCAACACAAGTTTCCTCCTCCTCATTAAAGTATGAGATAAGAGTCGTGACGAGATGTAGACTCTGTGGCTTAGTGGGGAGCGTCTTTGAGTTCAAAACATTGCTTTGTTTTTACACATTGCTTATAAAAAACACACTGAGAAGATAAAATCATTTATTTAACTTTTTAGAATTAACAAAGTGCAGTTTAATAGGAGGAGGCCAATCAATCTGATATCATATATAAGAATCATACTGTTATTTCAGGGCTCATACTTTGAAAGAATTATACCATTTTTAAAGACTTGAGGCAGTAAGTTAAATCTATACCAAACAGCACTTAGCAAAGAAGTAAGCTGTGTTGGAAACAAATAACAGTCTACAGAATTCAAACTGCAATGTCTTTCCTATAAACATTAAAAAGCATTTTACAAATATTTCGGGATTTCAGCCCCTTAAATTCATAATAGGCAGTAACACAATTCTGTCTGTCTTCTTCTTGGAAACCACTGCCCTCCAACTGAAGCATCATAACTTATTCAGTGATACTCAGAACTTCTGGGTGAATTGGATTCTTGAATACATCAAAATCATTCAGTCACGGTTCTTCCTTACTAGCGAGTTAATGGCTGACACATCAACTGACGTAACTTGCCGTATATACTCAATGCGCTAACGTAAGTTAACGAGCTGCATCATCACACTATAGAGGATCATAACCCTGTTAATTCTGGCGACGAACCAGCAGTTTGTTCAGAACTGTTCATTCGGATTCGACTTTTACACTGTAACAATATTTTAAAAATATTATACACTGCTGCAAATAATGTAAATAGGCTATGAGCAAAAATAGTTCACCCAGTTGTGAAAGAACTGGCAAAAGGTGAAGATATGGAGCTCTATGGCAGGTCAAATCAAGCAGCTACATGATGCGGTAATAATGTTATTTAACGTTATTTACAGCTTAATCAACATCAGCACTATATTCGTCAATGTCGATATGATTTTCGACCGAGAGTTCTATCCGGTGGTTTCATTTGAAAATCCAAATGAATGGGTTCGAGTAAGTGCTGCGCCAGTACGATTTCTGCTTTTGTCCTTGAGACTGTTCAGTCTCTGTCAGTAACGCTGGGAGATCATAGACTCTCAGGAGAAGACTTCCCTGGAACAATCATTTAAGAATATACCGTACACAAAATATCCTATAAAGTATGCTTTAGAGAGTCGATCAAGGTGGCAATCATACATCCACCAGCTCGAAGAGACATTGTGGAGTAATTTGTTGGAAACTGTTCTCCAACTACTGTGGCCGTTAGAAGAAATGTCACTTGCCTCTGTGATTCATACTGTGCTTGTATGGAAGCAGAAATGTAAGAACTCATTGCGCCGGATATAAGCACCCTTCATTATGTAGGTGCTTATAAACAAAGTTTAAGAGCTACGTCTGTCTAATCTCTATAAAATATCCCGTATAGCAATGTGGGAGTCTGGTAGACATCATGAGTGAGTAGACAAAACATCGCCAAGAAAAAGTCTTGGACTAACAGATTGGTCTGGAAATAATATGCTTCGGTTATCGGGCATTCGGGTTGTGGGAAGCATAATCTCGTTCTATTACTGTTAACACATCCTGAGGGGATCTACTTCAAGCATGTACATATTATTGTATATATTATTTCAAAGCTCCTCTTTCAGTCCAAATATCTATCACTGAAGGAGGTTTTTCATGGGATCCAGAGAGTAAATTACCAGACATTCAGCAAAATCAGTGATATTCCATCGCCTGAAAAACTAAAACCAAACAGAGTATTGATATTTGATGATGCCACTGTGGAAAACCAGGGTGAAATGTGGAGATATTTCTGCTTTGGATGTCTTATTATAGAAAATCTTGTTTGTTTGTGACAGACATACACAAGGATTCCAAAGCAGTTGCTCAGAGATAGTGCAAAACTTTTATTACTTTCAGACAGGACAACGTGAATTTAAAGCATTTTTGCATAGCAAATGTAGGAACTGACACATCAGTCAATTAATTTGTTACCGTATGTGCTGGAATAACTCACTGTAAGGCTTTTTGGTTATTGATAAAACGACGAAACTGAATGAGGGCCTGTAGAAGCGAAGTTTCCAGGAGATTCTGCATTAAAGATACTGTACCCATATGAAGCTGTGTCAGTATACTGTACACTTTGCTCAAATTTCCCCATGTACAATGCAGTTATTCTACTGGGATGAAGCATAAGCCTAACATTAATATATCGCAAGAAAAATTGAGACAATCAACACAAGATTAACGAAATTGGATACCGGTGTCAAGGCATCATCTGCAGAATGTGAATCTCAGCTGAATTATAGAATTATGAAAAGTGAGAGAGCAATCAACACAAGAGTAACGGGACAAAATAGTACTCGTATTATCAATGCAGCAGCTACGAAAAGTGAATCTCAGATGTGGCATTTGAATGACAGAATACAGTTATAAATTGAGTTGACAAACGTGAAGATCAATGAGGCCCTTACAGTTAATAAAAGTCCGTGAAATAGAAAAAAAACATTAAATGAGATAAAACATTTCTCGTCTTGTAAATATAATCTAAAGAAACGCTAGGAAAGAAAGTATTGAAATACTTCTCAGGTTGCTCAATGCAATAAATGTAAAAGTTGGCAAGATTCAGAAAACTGAGTACAACATGTGTACTATCTCGGATTGTTATCAGTATACAACAGCACATCGACAAAAGACAGTCGTAGACGCGCGGAAAGCTATTTGTCGCCAACTGTGACTGTTAAAAACCAGGAAATATGAAGAGTGAACAGCGTCTCTCTGAAACATTTAAACGCATAGCGTAATATAGAATTTTTTGGTCAAGAATTTTAATAAAAAAATTCTATCCTGCAACTGTTTTTGGCTGTCATCCTTTATTGTGAAGAATTTCAACAGTTGCTGCTGCAGCCATCTTTAAAATCTTGAGATAGCGTAATATATTAAACATCTCTTGCACACGGTGGTCGTCAGTGGTGATAGAGATGGTGATAGATAGATAGAAGAAGATGAGGTTGAAGAAGAAGAAGAAGAAGCGTATTCTATCACCAGTTTTGTCAACTGTCAACGTGCTAGGGCGTTAGATACGAAATGTGGGTTCAGTCGAAATCAACCATATTTGTTGGGAATGCATATACGCTTAACCAAGAATATGATAAACGTGGGAAAAAAAAGAGTTTGGATGGACACCCTGTTTAATGGAACTGATATTGCTAAAAACTTCGAATTCCAAGAAATATTTGCTGAAAGAGAAGAGATCATATGCTAATTTTGCCTTTGACTAATGGACATAGGTGAGACAGCGCCCCAAAAGTCAATTAAAACGCACAAACATTAGTAAATACATTAATTTACTAGATCAGCGATAATTGGTGTACATAGCAAAGGAGAAGACATTACCATTCCGAATGAAAAGCTGAACACATTACCTCTGGAATATATGTATTAACGCAGATCCAACGCAGTCATGAAGTGACTACAACTTTTGACAGCAGCCATCATAAGTAGTGCTCACACAAAGAAAATAATACGCTATTTTGGAGCTCCAAGAAAGACACATTGTAGAATAGCAACTATGGAGTTGTTACGTAGACAACTCCATAGGTCTGCTTGAAAAACGCACCTGCACATACAAGTTATATTATGAGGCCGATCTTGTAGATAGGATAGAATATTCACTATCGAATAAAGGCTTCAAATATATTTTAATGACACATTCCAAGTTCGCCTGAGCCCTCAATGTGTATGGGGAATTATTCCCACAGGAATAATTGTGCCGCTATATCACAAATAACCAAGTGTTCGTCTATTTTCAACACTACCCCTGTGTTCATTTATGTCTAATGTTGAATGCATAAAAACATGCAGCATGCGGATCACTAGATCAGTTGAGATTTAGTTGACATATCCTACACTCTGAATCTAAAAGAGCTCTCGTCTGTATTGAGTGCAAATTACTCAACCTCCCCGATGGATACAAGCAAGGGTGAATGGAGTATTGCATTCATCGGTCTGGGAACTTTCAGCAGCATTCCACACACCACTGAGGCGAATTATAATCTTCATTAGGAGGTGACAAAGTTGAGGAGATTTCTTTTGACTCATTTGACATTGCTGATACAAATTCAGTTATAAAAGTAAAAGGATTTGACTTATATACCACCGTTAATACAATTGTTTAAAACTGAGATACAAAGGACAAAACATACAACAGACTTCAGCTAGAATGTCTCAATATCAATACTAGTTTCTTCGAAGAGCCAAGATTTCGGTAATAATACTGAAGAAATGTAAGAGTTGGATAAACATGTGCTTATTTTACCTATTATCACCATATATACTGATATGCCGAAATATTAGGACCAGTGTCAACCGCGACGTTGGATACCACTTGGTGGCGTTGCGGGTACGTGACTCGGTAACTAAAGTATGAAAGCAGAGCAGACACTGGCGGCGGATCACCCTTGCGAAGATGTGGGTTGAAAATGGGGAAATTCATTGAGATAAGTGACTTTCATAAACGTCAGATTATTATTATTACACAGAGCCTGTGAATGAGTATCTCGCAAGAGCCGAAGCTGGACGAAAGTTTACACGCTACTGTCTTGAGCATCTACAGAAAGAGGTGGAAGGACAGTGAAACTACCACTAGGCACTAAATGGTCGAAAGTCCACTACTCTTCACAGAACGTGGCATTCGTAAGCTAGTCAGCTCTGTGAAGTAGAGTAGATCTTCATCTACATCATACTCCTGAAGCCACCTTACGGTGTGCGGCAAGGGCTCTTTTTATTCTACAAACAGACCTCTCCGACCCTCTTCTAGTCGCGAATAGAGTGTGGGAAGAATTAATGTCAGTAAACCTCTGTGATGGCTCCAATTTCTCGAATTTTCTCCTCGTGGTTTGCCCACACTTACCTGTTACCAGAAACTCTGCTTACCCAACAGCTACTGCATGAGATAAGTAAGGATACTAGAATGAACTGATCTAAGCTATTGCAGTGTACCAGCAAGAGATTTAAACTTAGTGGCGTGATGAGGAGCTTTTAGCGGCGCGAAAGTTGCGCTAGGAAGCCACCTTACACAAGACCATGCACCGAGTTTTACACCAAAACATAAACTTAGAGTAATTTGCTAACCACTAGTGTATACAGTAAAATACAAAGGTATAGTTCACTTCTTTGCAGAAGCAACCCACCTGTATGAAACCCAAACACTCGAGCAATACTCAAGAATAGGTCGCACCAGCGTCCTATATGTGGTCTGCCTCAAAGATGCACCACTCTTTCCTAAAATTCTCCCTAAAAACCGAAATCTATCATTCGCTTTCCCTACCACTGTTCTCAAATGCCGTTCCACATCATATTGCTTTGCAACGTTATGCCCACATATTTAAATGACTTGATTGTGTCAACCAGGACAGTAGTAATACTGTATCCGAACATTACAGGTGTGATCTTCCTACTCATTCGCATTAACTTACATTCATCAGATCAACTGGGAATTTTGTGTCTCGTTTCTTCCTACAGTCACTAAATTTCGACACCTTACCGCACACCGCGGCATCATCAGCGAACAAACACAGACTGCTGTCGCTGTCCATCCTGTCCGCCAACTCATTCATGTCATGTATATGAATCGCAAATTGTTGAAACCAAAAAGTCAAATTTTTTAATTTTCATTTTTTCACTGAATAATACATTTAAGAGTATAGCCTATCGTTTGGAGTTGAAATGAAACACGTCATTCTTCTACAAGTGGTAGAAAAGGTGGTTCACTTTAGCTGTTTGTTGTTGAAACCAAATAAAGATTTATTTCGTTTCAACAGATGCTGCTTGTTCCCTCGAAGAATCAATTTTCCTCCAATACTACACATTGCTGATGAAATTATCTACTTCCTTTGTTGTGGCACTAACAGTCACTGTTAATGTTCATTGAGTGACAGTTGGTTGCATTACTACGGCTCCAAAAGGGAGAATAGTAATGCAGATTATAATAGAAATAAGATAAAGACAGCTCATACGAAAGGAATGCCTCATCGAAATTTTAGAGGAGATTATGTTCCAGGGAAAGCAGTAAGAGAATCTTGCATGTAATTATCAATCTTTCTTGGAACAACCGTAGGAAACTGTGTAGATGTTAATAATACCAATGTTACCAGCTATACCAATCTTATATTATTAATTTACTTTCAGCTGCGGAATGAAATGTTATTACTCCATTAACGTAATTCAACGTAATAATATTTTCGGAAAATTTCCTCATCTTCCAACCAAAGATGCCTAGAATTTACATCTGCAGCTCCTTATTGAAGCAAAGGAAGTAAAGCAGAGGCGACCTCGGAAATCTGCTCCAGAATGTTGTGAAAACTGTAGGGATGCAACGTTTCTTTAAAATATAATGCGTGGAAGTGAAAGAAAACTGATTTGCAAGAAAGATGTTGTGAGTGTACATGCAGTGACCAATTCGTGCGTGTTTCGAATCTGTAAATTGCTACTTAAGGTAATCACACAGACAATACCCTTGCACACATTCTCGAGCATATAAAGTCTTTCCCCACAAAAACCTCAGAATATTCACAGAAAGAAGTAACATATTTAAACTATGAACTAAATGTACATTATGTTTAATGACAAATATACAGATTGTAACTTAAAATATGATGTTTCTCGTAATTATTATCGGGACAATATTAATTATTCTTTTGAAGACCGCAAGTTGATGTCCGCTGTAAATGTGAAGAGCTTGAACTCAAACCGAAGAGCCGACATTTAAATGCAAGAGCCAAGCTTGTCGCCAGAGCGGAATTAAATGTTCATAAGCGTCGTATGCCTAAATTTTACAACTCATTACGGGATGGCAAGAGAAGAGCCCAATCTATTGATAGTGTGGGAGCCACAGTTTTTTATTACACGCAAAACTTGCCGCTTCCACATATACCGATCCAACTGTGGGTGTAGTGT
Organism: Schistocerca americana; assembly: GCF_021461395.2. Lineage (NCBI taxonomy): Eukaryota > Metazoa > Arthropoda > Insecta > Orthoptera > Acrididae > Schistocerca > Schistocerca americana. Next base: position 720,722,879 of record NC_060121.1, on the reverse strand, counting down.
TTCAGGATACATGATTTGAAAACTGAACACTCCACTGTGTACTTGTAACATGAAGGTTTAGGAAAGAAACGCGCAAACCAAATAGCATCTTTCGTTTCTGATTACATAAAAAACGATCTCAGTAAAAGTGTGACTGATCTTTGGTTTTTTGATGGCTGTGTCGGCGAGAACATAAATCACACTTTTATACGCATGTGTACGGGCGTGGTTGAAGCAGGAATACTGAAGAACATAATACACAAATTTCCAGAGAGGGGCCACTCATTGCTCCCGTGTGGTCGTGACTTTGGACAATATAAGAGGAAAATAAAAACTCATGCCGCATTTACACCCCTTATGAATACATGGAACTGATAGTAAGCAATAAATGTGACAGTAAAATTAGTCAATGGAGAGGAAATACTAGATTTCAACAAGTGGTGGCCAAAATATGAAAGAAAAAGTGCTGTTTCGTGTGAGACAGTGACAGAACAACGCAACAACAAAATCTTCGTTCCGAGTAGCTTCAAATAAATAAAATACCTTAAGACAGGAGAGGTGGTTGGTCTTCATATATGGATGGATTAGTAAGACATACATCTCACGTAAGAAAAAGACATGAGCCCGTCATTCTATTTTGTAGCACCATCCTAATGTATTATGAAGTGTTCATACAATGAAATCCTAAAAAAGCAAAAAATATGTTTGTTAATTGTTGAAACGAACTAAGTTAACAAACTTTGAAATAATTAAATATCGAAATGATGTACTACAAGTTAATTATTTCTCTCTCAATAAAAGCAACATGAAGTCACCTTCAGTTCTGAAAAATTCCAGTAATGTAGCAACAATAAATATGGCAGTATTCGGTTTTTGTATCTCTTGATAAGTAAAAAAAAATGACATATTTTGTTTCAACAATTGACGACTCGTATAGAGAACAACAGACGTCCTGTCACAAATCCCTGGGGCACTCCTGACGATACGCTTGTCTTTGAAGAACACTCGCTGTCGAGGACAACATACTGAGCTCTATTACTTAAGAAGTCTTCGAGCCACTTACATATCAGCTGTGAACCTAATACACATGCTCGTACCTTTGTTAACAGCTTGAAATGGGGCACCGTGTCAAATGCTTTCCGGAAACCTAGAAATATGGAATCTCCCTGTTGCATTTCGTCCGTACTTCTCAGTATATCATGTGAGAAAAGACAAGCTGAGTTTGGCACGAGCGATGCTTTCTAAAACCATGATGATTCGTGCACATGAGCTTCTCAGTCTCAAGAAAGCTTTTTGTATTCGAACTGAGAATATGTTCAAGAATTCTGCAGCAAACAGAAGTTAGGGGTATAGGTCTGTAATTCTGTGGGTCGGTACTTTTATCTGGCGTTACCTGTGATTTTTTTCAGTCACTTGAGACTTTGACCTGGCCGAGAGATTCACGAGAAATCCAAGCTAGGTAAATGACCCATGCCGTAGTGTACTCTTTGTGAAACCCAACTGAGGTTCCATCCCGACCTGGTGATTTCTTTGCAATCAAATCCTTCCGTTGTTTCTCTACGCCAGGTATGCTTATTACTATGTCGTCTGTACGGGAATTTGTCCGATGGTCAAATGACGGTACGTTTGTACTACTCTCCTGTGTGAACGACTTCTTAAACGTGAAATTTAAAACTTCGGCTTTCGTTTTGCTGTTTTCAACTGCCACAACAGACTGGTCAACAAGGGACTGAATTGAAACCTTAGACACGCTTAGCAATTTTACATACGACCAGAATTTTCTCGAGTTCTCTAGCAGATCTTTTGCGAAGGAGTCACGTTGGTAGTTATTCTACGCTTCGTGCATACGTCTTTTCACAGACGCAAGAATCTCTACTAACCTTAACTTGGCTGGAACAATGGGAGTATCGATCTACAGTGTGATATGTACTCGAAGTTTCATTCTTCTTTCTATGAGGGTGATGTATTTGGGTGAATGCACAGCCCACAGAAATTTAGGGAATTAGCTCCAGTTGCCATGACCGATTGCTCTAAGTGAAATAACAGCACCGGTATTGAGACAGGCTCTATAGACAACTGTACTGAATTTGAATCATCATATAGCGCCATACACACAGTTGATTGCATCATCAAGCTATTAATACTCGCCTGTCACACGAGTTGTACAGCACTTAGTATATACATTGTGGTGCTGCTTCACAGTAGAGACATTTCACGATGACACCTCAAGGTTCAAACATCATCGGGGATGTGCAGAGATTTTACGATGAGTATGGACAGTTTGTGGTTAAAAACATAGCATTCATTGCATTCGCCAACATGGACGAGTACTGATGACGTATTCCAGTACCATTGCTTCAGCCAAACTATTATGTAAGGAACAGAGTGTTTGATGCCTTACATGGGCAGGCAGTTGAAGGTCACATCTGTGAGCTGCTGTTGTATAAAGAAGCAGGAACTCCACATACCTGTCTTCTTGCACAGCTTGGGTGGGTTTTGATGCCCACTTTCTCGGTGAAAGTTCTGATGACTTCAGTTTCAGGGCTGATAAGATCAGTGTCATCGTGATACCATTGAAATGAACATTTAATTTTTCGAGAGAATTTCAGTAAGAATAACGTTTCACATCCATTACTGACCACATTACATAAACGAGTTTTATGGGAGACTTTCTGAGACTATGCATCATGAAGACAAGCATGACACCAGAGCAGAATATCCCAGTGATGCAAAGTGTCTCTGTTTGTGGCGAAGAAGGGTGTCTTGCCATACGAATGCATGAATTCGATAAAGAGTCACCAGGAGATCACACTGTCCAACATAACTACATTCTCCAGTAAAATAACAGGATTTTCCATAATGGAAGTGGAGTATGAGTACACGGTGAGTGTTTGGTCGCAGTTCAGCATCCATGATATAGCGGAATATCCTATACTGTACACGAACACAGATGTATACCTACTGGCAGACAGTTTCTGGAGTGTATGACTTGTCACATACTCTCTGGACCCTATAATCTATTTCAGTGTGCCAGGGACATCATGGAGCGCAATGTTAAGAAGCACATATGTCAGCACCGAAGTGTTGACAAGTATTGACATGTTGTTCTTCTCTGAGCAGGGTACTCATGGGCGACTTCGCTAGTGCAAGCACAGGTACGCCGTGGTGTATAACACACAAATGATCAAAGAGGAGAACAGACCAACTGACGAATTAAGTCACATTATTTACTAAGATGTGAAGAACCTCTAAGGGTGCACTGTGAAAAAATGGGCTTCGTTTGAAGAGGAAATTCAGACTGACGGGAAAGATCTATGAAGTGACTGGAGATGTTGGTAAGGGATATTTTCTGGAGTAGAACTGACATGTCCCATTTGCATGATGCATACAGTGACTTGTCACTGTGTCCAGAGCATCCAGTCCCGTAAAATGGGTCCTGCAGACAAAGCTGAAGAATAAGCAGCGATATATTCTGTACTGCAGAAATCTTCAGCAACGTCTTAGGTTGTGAATGGAATCACCCACTGCATCTCCTTCAAGCAGCAGTGCTCGTTGAAGGAGTACATTGATGCAAACACCAAACAGAGGCCTCTTTTTCCAAAATTAATGACCAATTCATTTTTCGGAAAAATTAAGGCTTATGTTAGAGAATAATACGAAAATAATTTATTTTATGGAGGAGGGGGGGGGGGGGCATTATTGTGCACGAGATTATATCGGTAGACCAAATTTCAAGCAATGAAGACTAGTCACTATGGAGATGGTTATGTTTTCAGTGTACTTCACGAAACCTGTCTATATCGGTATGTATGTTCTGAAGCACTAAAAACTCCACAAGTACCTATTTCACTATGAGTTTTTCAAATCAGACGTTTCTGATCCCAGATTACTTTATATGAATACAGACTGTTACATCTAATGGGTTGGAGGTTGTGATTAGTAATTAGGTACAATCGTGTAAAAATCAACACATCACAATATGCAACTAATATTCCTTAAATCGCACAACAAAACCAGATGGTTATCGGCCTAATGAAAGATGAGACGAATGGTTTGCAGATTTTGGAAGTTTGTGGGTCTCAGTTGCGTATTCATACTACACAGACGGGGGTGCCACCCAGAGGTAAGCTGAGGATGTGCATCGTGCAGCCTCAGATGTTATCATGAACAAGGATTACAAGAGTTGCCTAATTGGGGTGTTGGTGCCACTCCACATACAGTGTGCCAGGTAGTCTTTCGATTAGGGGAGCGTGAGATAAATTTGGCTGTTGCATCTTGATGACAATGGGTCAGCTAGGGGAACAGGATTGGCACCCTCTTATACGCAGACTATTCATTGAATGATTGAGTGTGTGAGACTGGTTAATTTATTTATAAACAATGAATGTGTGTGAGAATAGTTGGATGAAATGCTTGTCATATTTTGTGTATTTGTGTGTGTGTGTGTGTGTGTGTGTGTGTGTGTGTGTGTGTGTGTCTTAGTATGCATGTATGATTGCACATTGTGTGCATATACATATTTTGCATACTTTGTGCATGACTACACACCATGTGTGCTTGAAAATCCATACATATTAAAAAACCATTACGGCACCTCACCTCAGCCTCTCGATACCAGCAATATTCTACTGTGTTTCAGATTTGATTTCATTAACGTAGAGGTGCTTTGATACATCGATATGTTTATATTGCAATGATATTATTGTTATGTCTATTCTTTCTTATGTCTATTCTTTCTTATGTCACTATGATCTCTGACGTACTTGTAACTGTGATTTTTGGGCGCGTAAGCGCTTATTAGAGAGTCAAGTCTTGGTCGTCATGTTGAAAAGACGCAAATTGTAGTCAGTTTATGAAATGTGAACTTTAACATTGAGGAAGATATTTTCGAGTATGTTTTATATTTTGAAGTGATGTTTTGTGAGTTACGTGATATTGCAACAAAAGTAATAAAAAAGAAGTGTAACTTACATTCGGAGTGCTGATTACAATTTTATATCACCATTGTCCTAGCTTGCAAAAGTTTAATCTTCAAGAATGGTTTGTGAAGCGCATCTATAAAACTTTTGAATATCGCAGAATAACACCTAGGCCTCTTTACATCCGAGCTTGGAATCATCACTACCTAGATTTTCGACGATTGAGCCATGAGTTCACAACGAGACCAGCGTGGGAAACACGAAAATATGAGTGCCTAGTTTATCCATTATTTCATGAAATGACTTTATTAACTGTGCTCTAATGACACCTGCCACATAATATAACTTTGTTGTTGCCCGAAAATGCAATATTTAGCAGCGTGAGCAACACTACAAATCATAATTAGTTTTTGACCTTTGTTGTGGTAGGGTTGTTAGAATGTGTACATGTATAGTGCATGTTAAGTTCCATATCTCATCCTGAGCCACTGCACCGATTTCAGCCAAACTTGGTACAGATATCACTTACTGTCTGGAAACAATCGTTGTGTGGTTAAGAATCACCTACCTATCACACAGATGGGGTAGAAAAAGCAATGTAGCCCATGACATGCGAACACCCAACATTTAGTAACCCAGTATTTGAGAATGAGAGCACTTACTGCCCTGCAACAAACTTTACACATAATCCATACGAAACTTTATCTCGCAGACGACCCCCACTAAAGGATAAAAGAAAAAGTTTATCGCTTACAACGTTTCCGCTCTTCTTGCAATAAAACTGTCACACGAAGCATGATATTTAATTTATTACTTATTTTCAGGAGTTATGATGTCATAAGCACTGAAATCGAGAAAAACTGCTGCATCAAGCACGACGTTTAAATTTACTACTTCGTTGCTACTCTTTTTGCAACACTTTTCACACATAGTATCCACATCTCCCGCTAAGTGTACTTACCAGAACGTGTAATTGTATGAGATTTAGTTCTCGAGATATGACCTCAAATACTGAGATACCCGACTTTAAATTTAGAACTTATTTACTGAATGTACCTGCAAAATTGTATTATCGTGTTCATTATAGTTCAGGAGATATAACGATATAAACCAAGAGGTACGTGCAAACTGAATAGGCGTAATTAGCTATAATGCAGGTAAAATGTACATACACAGAGAGCAGGAGATGAACAGAGGGAGGTCTGGAAGAGATAGACAGTGTGAGGGGGAGGAGAAGAAGGACAGGGAGGTGCTGGAACAGGAGATTAGTATAAAGGGGATGAGAAGGATATCATGCTAGTAAGGATGAGGAGATAAGAAGGAAAGGATGAAATGGACAGAGGGGAGGAGCAGGTGAACAGAAAGATAGGAAGGAGGAGATTGATAGAGTGAGGGGGAAAGAGGAGGTGATCTCACAGGAGATAGCAGTAAGCAAATACCCTTACTAAGCTGGGTATTCAGCTAGTGTTGTAACAGAAAGAAAATGTTTAAAACGCAAATACTGTAAAAAGTAATAAGTATATAAGGTAAATATGGGAAACGTGGTATTTAAGTTGTTCTGCTCTCCACTAGTTGTAGTATAAGAATATTTACCTAATAGCCGTAAGTCATCAGAGGTAAGATTGTAAAACTTATTGTGAATAAACCAATGTACATAAGTGACCAAAAAATATTATACATCGCATTTGTATATAAAACCATAGAAATGGCTAATAAACATCAAAAAATTATCGTAAAAATTGTGTTACAAAAGTAATTGTAAACGATACACCATTTCACTATTGAGTTATCTTTAGTAATGGTTAGTTTCTAGGAAATCTGAGCCTCCTGCCATGATGCACCGATTTCAAGTGAAGAGGTTCATGCAACTGGACTAATCATAAACTATGGTAAAAGGGAGTGGGAGCTTAATTCTTTTTGGTCCGTGGGGAGGGTGGGGTTTCCCACTATTTCAGTGTGCTCTCATTGGTCCAGAGGTATCCTGCCAATTTTATATCATGTGACCAGAATAAAATTACATCATGATCTTGAATTTACCTACTACAATTGACCCAGGTGAGCGGGTAGGACATGGATTACCTTAAGCAGTTCCCTAGAGGAACGGGAATGGGAGATGACTTTGAATGTAACTAGTGCAAGTGTGTGACCTGAGACCAGAAGTGTAGTATGATTCCGCATCTTATCTTCTTAGTGTCCTGGAGAATTTGAGATAATACCTGCACTATTACGAATGTCCACTTACAACTTACTTTCAGGAATTTGAACAATCGGTTTTGTGTTTTCTTTCCCCCATGCTATATTGATAATGAAATATTGTGCCTTGTACAGAATTCCATGAGCTGTGTTTTTTCTAAATTAAGAGATACAGCACTTATCAAGAATCAGTCAATAATACTTTTGAATACTTTATTAATTTTATGACTGCTTCTTTTGTTGAAACTCTTTTGTCAGCATTATGTTGCCAGCACAATCAGCAAAGAAGTTTATTTCCACTTTATCATTACGACATAGAATGTATTTATGTACAGCAGGAAGAGGTGTGGTCCGAAAACACCACAAAAAATTAATAACATACAAAAGGAAGTGTTCTTGTATCATTTTGATTGTTACATGGGAGATCATCTGCATAAAAGCGTGCAGAACTGCTTCACTTGTAATAATTCCGTTGTGGATCTGCTATAAATCTCTCTCTTCTGGCACATGACAGACAACCTTGTCAGGTATCACATTAATTACACCAGCTCAGTGATGACATGCAGTTTCCAAATCACAGCCTCGGTGACAACTGGGTAACTAATATCACCAACATTGCCACTTGTTCTAATAAAACGGATCAATTTCTTACTTCAATCGACTAAAATGTTAATATTGAACGAAGTAGTGTCATTCTGTTTCGAAATCAGTGCTCTTATGTGTGATTTGAAACGGTCTCTGCCATACTGCGTAAGACACTAGAGTGTAAAGAATAGATCACATCACAGACTTGAGCACAAAGACTGTGGACAATGCGCTTGACTTACAACTGGGAAAAAAGAATATTTAAGTGAGCTGTTGGAATTCGTATATGGCACATATTTCTACACTTATTAAATGTATATATTAAACAGTATGTTGGTGCTTTTTCAGGTGAAACGATTCTCACTAGTGATAGTATCCAATGTTCTGTGCTACACCATTATTAACTTTGGCATGATTTCGGTAGCTGGCTCATAAGGTCGCAGGCGTTAATATGAGCTGCGGAGAATGCCGTTGTTAATTATAGGCTGTCGATTCCAGTACCGAGGTAATTAGCGGCAAGTGGTTTAAACATTAGGCGCCACCGTCGGCTCAAGCGGCCATTTGGGTAACGTATTGTCGGAAGCCACTAGGACGGGCATACTGCCAGATGAAACGGGCTCGCCCACGGAAGCTGGAAGTGCGCAGCAAAGGAAACCCCGCGAAGCGCTGTGAATAGCGTCCGGCAAAGCAGGAGCTAATTCGATTTGTACAAGCATAGCGGCGCTCAGGTGGTGCTAATCCACTGTAAGCCCCCTTTTCGTCTGTGTGTATATCTCTCTGTCTGTATTCTCTCAGATCCCTCGGCCATTTTACGGGGATTTGTAGCTCTCTAAGGGTTAATCGTTGCTACCGATCATACAATGTAATGTTTTAAGGCTAAGGGTGCCTGCTTTAATCTCAATTACTTTGAAAGAGGTTTCATCTATCATAAATAAGATAATTTGAAATGTGAGTAACATATAATTAGACAAAGATGAAAAACGGTTTTAAAAGTTTAACTAATATGATTGAATGTTCAGCCTGAATCTAGTTGTATTTCATAACGCACATCGAATTTTAACTCTTCTTTGTAGTCCTCCATCGTCATTAAGTAAGTTGCCTTAGTAACTCTGTGATTATGTTTTATGTTCCTTAGCATATCGCTCTGTACGTCTCTAGTAGGCGGTCATATCTATTCACGACAGGGTCAAAAGAAAAAGGAAAAAAGTCGACAATTAATTCGCTTATGTGCTTGTTACATGATAACAATGAAATGAGTGGTGATGTGTATGATTTGGAAAGGTATGTAACGTAAAGAAACTGACAAAACTTAGATGTAAGTGTTTGCGTGTCTTTCGCAGGGTAATTCGACCAATATTCGATAAACACATTACTTTCTGTCATGATGTGAAGTGATAAAATTGTAATAATGGCAAGAAAACGTAAAAATATGCTAAGAAAGTTAAGCTGAATATAAAACTGTGGAAAATTTAAAACGCAGATCAAATTTCCCAATTTCGATAACTCTTCTTAGCTTGGGGCTTCATTAACGATGTTCTTGGAGGGGCGATCAGTATTTTTCTCTTTCTTCAACCTACTTTTCATTACTTACGTAAGTGTGCATGATAAATTACGGTCAAATATTGGTTATTTTCAGCCAAATCGCAGTAGGTATGGTAAATGTGTTACAGATTAGTAGCTCCAGTATCAGACTCACGAGCAGAGCAACTTTAATTTGTTTCTAGGAGAAACTAGTAAAAAAAAAAAAATAGCAGTGCTCTTCGTGAATTGTGCGAACAATCGCGCGCTAGTTTATGTGTATGTGTGTGTGTGTGTGTGTGTGTGTGTGTGTGTGTGTGTGTATCTGTTTTAACTACTATGATGGTTATTTTGTCTTCAGAACAACATACAATACGATCAATAATATTTTTAAATACACAAGCTACTCCTTCCAATAATTAAGGATAGGTACTGATAATAATGATGTTGCACATATGATGTAAGTGTGGTGTTCAGGATGTATGAAAATTACTGTTGATGAAGATGAAGCAATTTTACAGAACTGGCTTTCTGGCTCTCTCAGCCATAGCAAGACAGGAAACAAGAAGATAGAATTGTATGAGATATCGTTAATTCAGTACGGCAGAAAAGAAAAATATCAGAGTCTTTGATTCTGAAGCAATTGCTGGATGACATTGTGCTGAGAGTGGACGAATATGGTGTAGAGGTTCTTGGAATACGGGATATGGATATAGTGCTGCTATAGTGTAAATGGATTGGTAATAGAGGAGAGAAAGGTGCAGTGAATGAATGAATTGGCAATATTAGTGTGAGACAAATAATGTTAGTATGTGGCAAAGTACATGACATTTTTGAAATTTCAAGGGCTTGTTTGAAATTTACGGTTGTCAGTCAGTAATTAATTGCAATTTTATTTTAAAAGAGAAGTAAATGGTGTTTACCTAGGATAAGAAGTACTACATTCACAAATAATTTTTCGCTTTTAATATGATCTCCACCTTTCTCTAACAAGAACATAAATCATGGTTCTGCTTCTTCAGCCACTGTTGCGCAGAATTTTTAAGATTAGCGCATCTTCAAAGCGATTACCCCTGTGAGCTTCTGTGAGTGATTCATACAGATGGGTGCCACAGATTGTATGTGTTAGTTTTTCTTTCCTCTTTACTCTAGTCGGTCACCCAGCGTGCACAAATCTTAACGTGGCCCAGTTTTTCAATAATGGCCTTTACACTGTCGTTACCAATGGATACATGACGACACAGTTCTTTTGTTGTTACCAGGTGGTGGTCAATGGAGCGTCATTGTAATTTCTCTGGGAATTTGCTGATGCAGCATCCAACAGCAGTTTTCATCGTTGCATCCAGCCGCATGCACCATGCCCTCTCAGGAATTCTGACATCAGATTCAGAGCATCTTTTGCATAATAATTTGACTGCATGATTGCACGTGCATCATCATTTGAAATGCCGCCAGCAGCAGCAGCTGTAGTAGCAGCAGCGATCAGCAGGAATAAGAAAAAGGTTTCTGGTATTTATTTTGTTAATCAATGTCTAATTATTATAATTATATTAATAATTATTATTATTGTTATTATTATTATTATTATTATATTTGTGTATATCGGTATATTTAAGGCTTTGCTATCATTGTTGTTGCAGTTGAGGACACAGAGTTGTTGCAAACATTACAGCAGCAGCCACTGTCCACAGGATATTTCTTTAACATAGTGACATTCAACTACACGGTAATACAGCCACTACAGCAGCAGCAATCAGTGGCTGATTCAGTGCTGGACGAGGACAATCAAATGTCCCTGCCTGAACCGCAGAAGCAGCATTAGCAGTCACTCTTCACGAGAGATCTTCCTGACTGTTCTGACCTATTACATCATAGCACAACAGGAATCAATTCCCACAAGAGTACTGTTATTCGTATTTGATGTGACTAGCAGTGGCTCTAAATGTGTGACTGTAGGTCAAGCACCTGAGAACGATGTTAAAGTAATTGTAGAAGGAGAAAATGCGCAATGTGTCGGTGCTAAAATGCAATATCATGGTATGTGAGTGGGACAATCTATGCTGTTTGATGGAATTTAGGGGGAGGAAGATCACAGACAAGTATGGCCCTTCTCATGAATCCCATGACAGTCAAATGTTAGGTAGTAACGTGTATATATTAGGTCTACGAGGTGAGACAGTGCTAGAATTTAATGGGAATGGTATATACATCTAAAAGATTGTTGTTAAACTGAGAGGCCTCTATTATGCATTGTCGATTGTAACAGACAGATTGTGCCATTGATTGCATATGTAAGAGGGGTACACTATGAATTGGTTAAGTAGTTGCACAACAACTATGTCAGTATAGAGCAGGGTGAACAATGCATCAGTGATGTGCACTTAAACTTTAACCATCTCCATAGCGATTAGTCGATCATTGAAGATTGTGGCGCACTTCAAATTTGGCCATGGGATGTAATCTCTTGCAGCATAATGCCCGTCGCACAGGTAAACTAAGTGAATTGCGAGGTGGTTGCTAACATTCTCCATGGTTTTGCCAAAAACTAAATTATTCTGTAATTTACACAAATGTTATTCAAAATCACATGTAGTGAGAGCATTCTTTTTGGCATTTACATCAATGTGCTCCTTTAATCAGGGACGCGCTACTGTAGCTGAGTGGACAGCGTGCCGGCTTGTCATGCCAGGGGGGTCCGGATTCGATTCCCGGCTGGGTTCGACGTTTTCTCCACTAAGGCAATGGATGTTTGTGTCGTCTTCATCATCATCATCGATTCATTCACATTGACAACAAGTTGCCGAAGTGGCGTCACCTGAAAAGACTTGCACTAGGTGATTAGGTCTATCCACTGGGAGGCCCTCGCCACACGACATTTCATTTCACCAAGGTCTCTAGTCAAAGGAGATGCCGGGAGATTTCTAACAATTTCAGTCCCAAGTCTGGGACATTTCTAGACGTTTCTGTAGTGTAGAATATAGTGTTGTCATCAGCTTAGGGGCAGGACCATTTTGCAGTACTAGGTGCTCTGGACAGAGTGCTCATCATGCAAACGGTGGGATGTTCCTGTTTTGCATCGGAGGCATACTCCTACCAGCAACAACAGCCGCATGAATGATCTTATTTTCCAGTCTAACGATTTCGTCCTTGTACAGCCATGTAACCCTCCAAAATTCAGGGTTCGTGGCATGGCATGTCCATAGAGATTGTTTGAATCCAAGTAAGATGTAACTCAAATTGTCAGATAGCCCGTACTCCTCCTCACCCATTCACATGTCATTCCCCTTCGCATACCTGTGGACACACTGGAGAAACCGATGAATCCTGCTGCATTCAAAGAATGGCCATACCAATATCAGCTAACAATTTGATGCTGATATGCTTCTTTTTAACACCGTGTTCCACGAAAGCCAACATCAATGTAATGGAACGTGGGATCTAGATTGTATCTCCCGAGATATAGACCATGGAATTCTGTAGAAAAGTCTATGAGCAAATGCACATCTGTCTCTATGTACATTTGAGCATATCCCTCTAAGTAAGAGATGTTGAATTCCTGCCAAAGATTAACTACACTGAAGCCCCAAAGAAACTGGTATAGGCACGTGTATTCACATACAGATACATGTAAACAGGCAGATACGACGCTGCTGTCGGCAACGCCTATATAAGACTAAAAGTGTCTGGTGCAGGTCTGAGATGGTTACTGCTCATACAATGACAGGTTATCAAGATTTAAGTGAGTTTGAACGTGACGTTACAGCCGTCGAACGAGCGATGGGACACAGAATAAAGTCGGGATTTTCCCGTACGTTTCACGACCGTACCGTGAATATCAGGGATCCAGTAAAACACCAAACCGCCGACATCGCTGCGGCCAGAAAAAGATCCTGCAAGAACGGGCCCAACGACGACTGAAGGAAACCGTTCAGAATGACAGAAGTGCAGTCCCTCCGCAAATTGCTGCAGATTTCAATGCTGGCCCATAAACGAGTGTAAACATGCGAAGCATTCAACGAAACGTTAACGATGTGGGCTTTCGCAGTCGAAGGCCCACTTGTGTACCCCTGATGACTGCACGACATAAAGCTTTACGCCTCGCCTGGGACCGTCAGTACCTACAATTGACTATTGATGGCTGCAAGCACGTTGCCTGGTCGGACGACTCTCGTTTCAAATTGTCTACATCTACATCTACATTTATACTCCGCAAGCCACCCAACGGTGTGTGGCGGAGGGCACTTTACGTGCCACTGTCATTACCTCCCTTTCCTGTTCCAGTCGCGTATGGTTCGCGGGAAGAACGACTGTCTGAAAGCCTCCGTGCGCGCTCGAATCTCTCTAATTTTACATTCGTGATCTCCTCGGGAGGTATAAGTAGGGGGAAGCAATATATTCGATACCTCATCCAGAAACGCACCCTCTCGAAACCTGGCGAGCAAGCTACACCGCGATGCATAGCGCCTCTCTTGCAGAGTCTGCCACTTGAGTTTATTAAACATCTCCGTAACGCTATCACGGTTACCAAATAACCCTGTGACGAAACGCGCCGCTCTTCTTTGGATCTTCTCTATCTCCTCCGTCAAACCGATCTGGTACGGATCCCACACTGATGAGCAATACTCAAGTATAGGTCGAACGAGTGTTTTGTAAGCCACCTCCTTTGTTGATGGACCACATTTTCTAAGCCCTCTCCTTATGAATCTTGGTTCCCGCCTTACCAACAATTAATTTTATATGATCATTCCACTTCAAATCGTTCCGCACGCATACTCCCAGATATTTTACAGAAGTAACTGCTACCAGTGTTTGTTCCGCTATCATATAATCATACAATAAAGGATCCTTCTTTCTATGTATTCGAAATATATTATATTTGTCTATCTTAAGGGTCAGTTGCCACTCCCTGCACCAAGTGCCTATCCGCTGCAGATCTTCCTGCATTTCGCTACAATTTTGGGCGGATGGACGTGTGCAGGTCCCCTGCATGTCAGCAGGGGACTGTTCAAGCTGTTTGAGGCTCTATAATGGTGTGGGGCGTATGCAGTTGCAGTGATATAGGACTCTTGATACGTCTGGATACGACTCTGTCAGTTGACACATAGACATCCTGTATGATACCTGGATCCATTCATGTCCATTGTGCATTCCGACGAACTTGAGCAATTTCTGCAAGACAATGTGACATTCCAGACGCCCAAATTGCTACAGAGTCTCTCTAGAAAAGTTATTCTGAGTTTAAACATTTCCGCTGCCCACCAAAATCCCGAGACTTGAACATTATTGAGCATATCTTGGATGCCTTGCAAAGTGCTGCTCTGAAGAGATCTCCACCCCGTCGTACTCTTACGGATTTATGGACAGCCCTGCAGAATTCATGGTGCCAGTTCTCTCCAGCACTACTTCAGATATTAGTCGAGTCCATGCCACGTTGTGCTGTGGCACTTCTGCGTCTCTCGGGGGCCATACATGACGTTAGGCAGGTGTATCAATTTCTTTGGCTCTTAAGTGTAGATGCATATACCGGGTGATCAAAAAGTCAGTATAAATTTGAAAACTGAATAAATCACGGAATAATGTAGATAGAGAGGTACAATTTGACACACATGCTTGGAATGACATGGGGTTTTATTAGGAAAAAAAAAAAACCAAAGTTCACAAAATGTCCGACAGATGGCGCTTCATCTGATCAGAATAGCAATAATTAGCATAAAAAAGTACGATAAAGCAAAGATGATGTTCCTTACAGGAAATGCTCAATATGTCCACCATCATTCCTCAACAATATCTGTAGTCGAGTAATAATGTTGTGAACAGCATTGTAAAGCATGACCGGAGTTATGGTGAGGCATTGGCGTCGGACGTTGTCTTTCAGCATCTCTAGAGATGTCGGTCGATCACGATACACTTGCGACTTCAGGTAACCCCACAGCCAATAATCGCACGGACTGAGGTCTGGGGACCTGGGATGCCAAGCATGACGAAAGTGGCGGCTGAGCACACGATTATCACCAAACGACGCGTTCAAGAGATCTTCCACGCGTCTAGCAATATGGGGTGAAGCGCCATCCTGCATAAACGTCGTACGTTCCAGCAGGTGTTTATCAGCCAGGCTGGGGATGATGCGATTCTGTAACATATCGGCGCACCTCTCACCCGTCACGGTAGCTGTTACAGAACCACAATCACGCATTTCCTGGAAGAAAAAAGACGCGACAACGGTAGATGTGGTAAATCCAACCCGTACCGTGACTTTCTCGTCGTGCAATGGAGTTTCCACGACAGTTCTAGGATTTTCGGTAGCCCAAATTCTGCAGTTGTGAGCGTTGACAGACCCTCGGAGCGTGAAATGAGCTTCGTCGGTCCACAACACGTTACTCAACCAATCGTCATCTTCCGCCATCTTTTGAAATGCCCACGCCGCAAATGGCCTCCGCTTCACTAAATCGCCAGGTAACAGTTCATTATGCCGATGGATTTTGTACGGATAGCATCGGACGGTACGCCTCAGTGCCAACCAAACAGTAGGTGTGGAATGCCGGTACGACGTGCGACTGCACGAGCGCTGACATCCCCGTGCATAGACGAACCCGCCACAGTCCCCATTTATTCCTGAACTGTCTCAGCAGCATTACGCCTTGTGCTCGGTCGGCCACTACGGGGTCTATCATCTAAACAACCCGTGGCTTCGAACTTCGAAATCATTCTCGCCACAGCTGCATTTGTCAACGAACCTTTACCCTTTCGAATCTCCTTCCTATGGCGATAGGATCGTAGCGCTGAACTAGCACATTCCCCATTCTGATAATATTGCTTCACTAAAAGCGCCTTTTCAGCTAACGTCAACATGCTGCGACTGCTGGCGCATTTGATTCTCTCTCTGTCATTACATCTCCATTTATACACGATTGTCATCCGCAGTCACTGACGTTTTGCTGTCCAGCGCCATCTGTCGGACATTTTGTGAACTTTGATCTTTTTTTCTCGATAAAACCTCATGTCATTCCAAGCATGTGTGTCAATTTTTACCTCTCTATCTACATTATTCCGTGGTTTACTAAGATTTCAAATTTATGCTGACTTCTTGATCACCCGGTACTTTGCATCTGATATGGCAGTAGCTGTGAGTTTTCTGGTGAATGCCAATATATCGGGCTGTGTGGTTTCAGGATATCTCTCCATCAAACCCAGGCATTTGTATGGAAGTCTCCATTCTTCGATACAAGCTGAAACTTTGATATGTGGCATAGTTGGTATGTGCGTCCACTTAAAGCGTTGTCTCAGAAAGCACCTGAAGAGGTTGAAAACGTGCCTACATAATTTGTAGGGAATACAAGAAATGGGCCATTATTCTTGGTGTGCTTCTCTTGGAAAATCGTACATGATTTTCTACACTGTCTAATATGCTACTGGCCTCATATCTCTCCAAAACTGAATCACTGAAGTGCTCAACAACAAACTGAGCATCTTAGCCATTCAAATTATGGAAGAAGACTGGTATGCATCATGCAGTTCATACTTCATGTTGCATGCGTTGTGAGCTGCACTGCGGATCTTGCACATTACACGATAGTTGTCTCTTCGTGTAATTCTCGCTTTCCTGTCCAATAGCAGACCACAAATATGACATTCAACAGTCTGTTTGTGTTATTCATGGGTCTCTTGCGAGTTAGTCATTGGAACGTTTTAGCTGTAAAGAGCATCTACATCCAACACAATATTTTCATCCTCAGACAGCAGCCATCTCTCAGTATTATCTCCGATATACGAGTACAATTTGTTAAGACACGGGTGACATGAGCATATAACTTGATAAGTGGCTGCATATGGTACACATAGGTCTGTGAATGTGGTGTAAGAAGGCTTGTATCACCTTCACAATGTGTCAAAGGCAGTAATAAGCACTCAGACTCATATATACTAGAAGATTACAGCATTCCTGGTGATGAGCATTGGTAAGCATTCTTAAACCTTAACAATTTCTTATCCCCAGGGGCCATTTACGCAAGTATCAGTTCCTGGCTCGAGATATCAGGTGTCTTTCTAGCTACTGACACTTAGCAAAAGAATTGACGCATCTGCAGTCAAAACGCCTTGCCCCCTCATTTTTAGGCAGGTGGAAGGAAATTAGGTAGGACATGTTCTCGATCCAGATGTAGCGATGCTTCTCAACTTTAGAGATTAAGAGTAAATCTATCGTGTATAATGCTGAATGGCCACTTTGGAAATGTAGAGTTCTCCAAGTACATTATGTGTCACATCTGCCGGTCGGTGTGGCCGAGTTGTTCTAGGCGCTTCAGTCTGGAACCGCGTGACCGATGCAGTCGCAGGTTCCATTTCTGCCTCGGGCATGGATGTGTGTGATGTCCATAGGTTAGTTAGGTTTAAGTACTGGTAGTTCTAAGTTCGAGGGGACTGATGACCTCAGATGTTAAGTCCCATAGTGCTCAGAGCCATTTGAACCATTTGTCTCACATCTCCTGGCTTGCCTTTTATCTCATCTACAAGCAGGTTGAATAATTAGTATTCTGCCCCTCGCATTTTGGCAGATCTTGCATTGTGGCAAGGGATGAGATGCTTTCAAAGCCATAATTCCCGCAGACATTGTCTGTTTCATATGTATCTGTAAGATGTGCCTGAACCGAATAGATTATATTGCAAGACAGAAGTGACCATGCAAAGAAATAATTGACCCACTTCTTGGTAATCTGCACATTAATACATGTCTTTTTAGTGAAAGTACCTTGTGGAAGAGGGATGAAACTGGACTCTACCTTCACTAACTGGATCAAAAACTTGTGACTGTATATCAAGACGAAGTACACAGCTGAGTGCCTTAACAGACCCTCATTCCTCCATATCGGCAAAAGGCTTCGTTATGATACTCTCAGTAAAAGTTCCATACCACTCAGCAATTGACACACCATGTGACATCATATTATCCTACCTCCAAAGTCTTGTGATGATTTTCTCTGCAACATCATTACAGCCTTCCTTAGTGGAGTGTGTCAGCTTGTAGTAGAGAAGCTCTTTCCACCTAATGGCAGGAGACTGCTGAGTATTGATGATTTCAGGAAACTCCCTTTCTACCGCTGCTTGACTTGGGCGAAGGAAGGTAACTGGAAACGATACCCCACATTTGCACATCAGGAACCACATGGTAGTGTAATGTAGCTGCTTGATTTACCTGGAGTTGGTGAACAAGGTTGGCTATGTGACTGCTACTGCTAGACTGGGGACAAAGTGTTGATAATGATGTAGACATCGAAAGCCACATCATCGACAGGTCTGCCTTGCTACTGCTAGTTCGTAGATGGCAGCCAGGTGGGCCTGGATGAATTGATAACAGTGAGGCAGACTTTGATGGCCCCATCAGTGGCAGGTACGGTGGCGCAATGGCTTGGCCCACAGAAGTTGAGATGCTGCAGAAAGCCCACCTCTATACACATTGACCTCCATCACAATGGCGAAAAATCCAGGCTGTAAACTAATTCTGAAACACACACATCACAGTAGTTTATATCATGTCAACTTCCATACACACGCACACACACACACACACACACACACACACACACACACTTATATATTTTATATCTTCATAATTGGTAAATATCTGGGATGGCACGGCTAACATAGCATTATAAGGACTTATATCCAAACGCTATCACTCCGATTCTGTGAATGGTTGTGGTGGATTAAGAGCGATGGATTCTATAATTAAAAAGAAAAGCACTGTCTAAGTAGGGGGAAAATATGTACAGAAACTCACACATGTACAGAGATATGATACATACCATGATCAATTACATATGGTCCCTGACTCATCGGAATATTATCAACGAAACATAAAAATAACATGCTAGTCAATAGGAACCGAGAAAAAAAAATGACACACACACATACATACAATAACTACCTCTTACATGCAATATCCTCATCTTCCATTAACCATGAAAGTACAGCATCATCAAGAAGGGGTAACTGTCGATTCCCATCATCGTCAAAGTGGGAGTTCATACCCACTCCATCACCATCAGTAAGTGCAGATCATTTCATAGCTGATGTTTATTGGACTGAATTGAGTGAATGCTGTTCAGTACTGATTGTAGTCGGTGCACAAGAGGCACACTCATTTTTTTTGCAGATACTTGTACACCAAGAGAAATTACCGGACAAGCTGCCATTCCCATGGAAAAAAAATCACTGTTTGGTGCTTCTTTCTACATGTATCGCTGTTCCTGTTGTGATCAGGAGCTATCACTCATTCTCACGACATAAATAAAGTTGTCAGGCATATTTCTACGTCCACGTTTCCTCTCACGACCCTGCAGTAAGTGACTCCGGTAAAAAAAATCTATTTTTGTACACAAGTGTTGCAAACTAAGTGCAGCCACCTGCATTCGAGAACGGAAGAGTCTACCGGTTTCTGCTGGTTATCAGCGGCGCTGTGCGTACTACGACCTCCTTGTGACACTTGAGAAAGGCTGGGTCTGGAGGGATCTACTCATTATCAGCAAAGATGCACTGCATCGGCTGTCTTATCCTGGGAACCGATGAGCTGACGAGACTCGGAGCACATTGTTGCTGTCCCTCCTTCAGTCAACAGTAAATGCTGCATCACACCTGCTCGGATATGTATGCTGCAAAAAGACTTCAGTTTCCGGACAATGTGTGTACATGAGTACATACATAGGACGACTGGCATTTTACTATACACAGAGAGGCTTGCAAGAGCTCCTGCCTCTGCCATCGTCGTAGAAAGTGTCCTGTTCTTCAAGAGGAACACTGATGTTGTATGTTAAATGATTACCTGAAGCCTGTAAGTGAGGGAGGTGGAAAACATGTGTGTACATGAGTACATACATAGGACGACTGGCATTTTACTATACACAGAGAGGCTTGCAAGAGCTCCTGCCTCTGCCATCGTCGTAGAAAGTGTCCTGTTCTTCAAGAGGAACACTGATGTTGTATGTTAAATGATTACCTGAAGCCTGTAAGTGAGGGAGGTGGAAAATAGCGAGTGAAGAAATAAATACTAAGGTTTTTTGAGAAAAAAAAAAAATCTACTAATATGTAAATCAATTCAATACTACTTATACATTTTCTGAAGGCATCAAAACCTCTATATCTCTTCTTCAGCTGCTTGAGGGCAGGGCAGCCTTGTGTTTCAAGTTTCTGAACAGACACACGTTAATTTCTTGAAACCAGGTCATAATCTCACGACCTTTGACTTAAACTGTGCTGTCTTTATGATCATAAGTTTGGAGAAATAACAGAGTACCTTCATATGCCATTCCCGTCATCGTCCCAGCATACTGCTAGGTAAAACTGTGTAAACAACACCCTGTTTTTCGAGTTTTAGTACACTGCACTGAGTCAAATGATTTCGGTGAAACACCTCGTTACTACCTGTACAGCGACGGAGAATGCAATGAACGAAACCTCTCTAAAGACAAATTGTTCGCACTCATTGTAAAACCCTTGTGTGTTGCCGAACCTCGTACTTCGAGACATCATTAGAAACTATTCTACAGGGTATATAGTATATCTAAATTTATACTACAGTTAGTACAACTTATGCTGCAGTACCTGCAGGGACGTTTTGTGATGATCTCAATTCAGATCACAGGTCTACATCTCCAGTTTCCACCACCTCAAGTTGCTTTGAACAATATGTCAACACTATAGGTGGTCGACCCTTGGCTTAAACTGTGCTGTCTTTATGATCATAAGTTTGGAGGAATAACAGAGTACCTTCATATGCCGTTCCCGTCACCGTACCGGCATTTTGCAAGGTAAAATTGTGTAAACCACACAGCTGTTTTTGAGTTTTTGTACACTGCACCGAGTCAAATGATTTCGGTGGAACACCTCGTTACTAATTGTACATCGACGGTGAATGCAATGAACGAAACCTCTCTAAACACAAAGCGTCCGCACTCATTGTAAAACACTTGTGTGTTGCCGAACCTCGTACTTCGAGACATCATTAGAAACTATTCTACAGGGTATATAGTATATCTAAATTTATACTACAGTTAGTACAACTTATGCTGCAGTACCTGCAGGGACGTTTTGTGATGATCTCAATTCAGATCACAGGTCTACATCTCCAGTTTCCACCACCTCAAGTTGCTTTGAACAATATGTCAACACTATAGGTGGTCGACCCTTGGCTTAAACTGTGCTGTCTTTATGATCATAAGTTTGGAGGAATAACAAAGTACCTTCATATGCCGTTCCCGTCACCGTACCGGCATTTTGCAAGGTAAAATTGTGTAAACCACACAGCTGTTTTTGAGTTTTTGTACACTGCACCGAGTCAAATGATTTCGGTGGAACACCTCGTTACTAATTGTACATCGACGGTGAATGCAATGAACGAAACCTCTCTAAACACAAAGTGTCCGCACTCATTGTAAAACACTTGTGTGTTGCCGAACCTCGTACTTTGAGACATCATTAGAAACTACTCTACAAGGTATATAGTATATCTAAATTTATACTACATTTCGTACACTTTATGCTGCAGTACCTATAGGGACGTTTTGTGATGATCCCAATTCAGATCACAGGTCTACATCTCCAGTTTCCGCCACCTCAAGTTGCTTTGAACAATATGTCAACAATGTAGGTGGTAATTCATTTAACCATTTTGTGCAGTGTGTACCTCTCAAACCATCTTGAGTCTCACAGAATGGTGCTAAATCCTTGTACAAATCACACAATAGTCCATGTACGTTTTCGTTCCTGACAAGCTGTAAGTTATCATGTGGAAAACTCTGGGAGTTTAGGTAAACTCTATCATTGGTTAACTGACAGTTATCAAATATGCTCGAATCCTTTTTCAGATTCCACTTCCTGCCTGTCTGCAATGCTAGAATAATAAAGTGAGACATTTCTGGATGAGAGAAGTCTAATTATTCAAACATAGCGAGATGACTGTGGAAGTATTGGGTATCCCAACAACTCTCATTAACATAATGTTATTGGCAACTGAACTCCACAGTTAAGTACATTTACAGATTCTTTTTATCTTATAGGCATATATGCAGTATATTCCATGTCAATTTGTCCAGTACAGCTATATGCAGTTCTCTGTCTTTTAGAATATTTGAGTAGCACTTTGAACTAGAATCAGTTACCGTTTTGCGCTCACGACAACTTATGTATATTCTTCAAAGAAACCAATTAACATTTCGCGTGGGATACACATACTACAGGATTCATCTATCGATTTGTCTGTGAATCGTTCAGCGTTTTGTAGAGCACTCAGATCCAGTGTTGATGTAGAGACGTATAGTTTAAGTGTCGATGTGATTCCAAAATGTTTGGTGTGGTCTATTTCAACGCCGTTAACTTTGTATCTCATTTGACTAGTGCATAAGTTTCTAGTGTTTATATAAGTTCAATAAACACAACAGATAGATATAACAGAGACTTCAGGTCACAATAACATATTATTCCTCACTATTTACAACAATTTGCGAACGCTACGGTAAATTTTCGATTCAGAAACTGTTGAAATCACGTGGGTTTGGGCTAAGAACTCGTTGAACCATCTACGGAGCGCATTTTTATCCAGAAAGGAAGCCCATTCAAGGTTGTTTGATAGAGAGCAGAAAAGTGTAAAATGTGAGAGCATAAGATCAGGTGAGTAAGGTTGGTGTGGACGACTTCCCAACCAAACTCATGTGAAGTATTTTTTGTTGGTCTAGCAGAATGCAGTGGGGGAGGAGGCGTTATCGTGGACCAGCAACACTTCACGCAGTCTTCTTGGTCGTTGTTCTTGAACTGCGTGAGCAGGGTGGCTCAGTTATTGACAATAAATGTCAGCAGTTATGGTTACAGCTCAGGAAAGCAATTTGTTGTACACCGTGCCGTCGCTGTTCCACCAGATGCATAACATTATCTTTTGTGGTTGCACTTAGGTCTATGTACGAAAAGTTGCTCCTTTGTTCGTGCTCCTTGTGTGAGCATAAAGACACAATTTCTCATCACCAGTAACGATACAAGATAGTAATGATCAGTGTTGTTCAAGAGATAATTTATGACTAGCAAGTACAGATGCAAATTACACACCCATAGATTTTGGTGATTTTGGCTTTGAGTGTGCAGCACCCATAGACTCAGTTTTATGTTATTATGATAATAGTCCTCTGTAGGAGTGTTACTCTATTCTTCTGTCTGTTAACGTAAACAGCAAGTTGTTTGTCATTTGTACTTTATCATTTAACAAGGTCGTCTTTCCTACTTTTTTAACTGCCCTTGAGGAGACAGGAGTGACACCACCAGCAGTCGACCAACGGTGTAAACGCCCAGAAGATGACCCCTACGTCGGGTTGAAACCGGTTGGCGGTATTATAACAATAATAAATGCGATTCAGACTGTTCTTGAATTATTGATTATCCACTCTCTCCTCTGGATTTGACAGTGGAAATGCCTTTGCACTCTCAATGTTGCCGACCTTTTAATTTCACCATACATTGTTTTGCCTTTTCTGAGTGTTGAATGCATTCTTCCGACAGTAATTTCTTCCCATTTTTCATGTAGCCATTTCGCTTTAGCTTCCCTACACTTCCTGTTTGTTTCATTTCTAAGTGACTTCTATTTCTGTACTCCTAAATTTCTCTGAACATTTTTATAATTCCTGCTTTCATCGATCAATTTGAATTTTTCTTCTGTTAACCATGGTTTCTTTGCAGTTCTTTGTACCTACGTCTTTCTTTCCGACTTCTGTGATTACCGTTTTTAAAAATGTCCATTCCTCTTCAACTGCACTGCCTACTGAGCTAGTCATTATCGCAGTAGCTATAGCCTCAGAGAACTGACCAATCCACCACTCCAGAACTTCCCGTCCTGTAACCGGCTTATGATGGACGTCCTACCCAAAAATCCTTCTCACCCCTCTAAACATGGTGTTGCCTCGCCCACCTAACCTCCACAACATCCAAGTCCATCCCTATGCCACTCCCAATCCCTACCGCTTCCCACAAGGATCACACTCCGTTATTAGACCCAGGTGCAAGATCTGCCCAGTCCACCCACCCAGCACTGCCTATTCCAGTCCTTTCACAGGAGCCGGCCGAAGTGGCCGCGCGGTTCTGGCGCTGCAGTCTGGAACCGCGAGACCGCCACGGTCGCAGGTTCGAATCCTGCCTCGGGCATGGATGTGTGTGATGTCCTTAGGTTAGTTAGGTTTAACTAGTTCTAAGTTCTAGGGGACTAATGACCTCAGCAGTTCAGTCCCATAGTGCTCAGAGCCATTTCTTCACAGGCTTACCTTACCCCATCAGAGACTGTACCATCTGCAAAAGCAGCCATTTCATATACCAGATCTGGTGCAATCATTGCACAGTCTTTCAGATTGCTATGACCATCAATCTGTTGTCCACTAGGATGAACTGTCGCTGCCAAACTGTGGTCAAGTGCAAAGCATGTCACCTCGTGGCACAAAATGCAGCTGAACATAAAGTGCCTGATTTTAATGGCTCTTCACTGCCTGAGCCATCTGGTCCTGTCCTGCAGCACCAACTTTTCAGAACTGCACGGTTGGGAGCTATCCTTAAAAGACATTTCTGCTCCAAAAATTATCCTTACTTCAACCTGCAGCAACATACAGTCCCCACATCCTCCATCTTACAGTGTGCATTCTCGTCACCCACCTTTCTGTCCCACCACCAGCCAACGCATTTGTCTATCTTTTTCTGTTCCTCTCCTTTTTTGCACCTTGTTCCCCCATACCCCGTCACCTTGCCCCAAAGCCTCCCAACGCTGTGCCTGTTGGCAGTCAAATTCCATCACACTCAGCCAGACAGCGATTTTCTTTCCTGTACCTGTACACTGCTATCCCTCACCCTCCCCTTTCCCATCGAGATGTCTACATTCTGCATCCGAGCTACCAGAGGGTGGTGGTCACGTATGGGTCAAGTGTGCTTGCTTGTGTGACGGAATGTGTGTGTGTCTCGTTTCCCGTTTCCTTTTCTGCTCACCCTCCCCTCTCCCATCGAGATGTCTACATTCTGCATCCGAGCTACCAGAGGGTGGTGGTCATATATGGGTCAAGTGTGCTTGCTTGTGTGACGGAATGTGTGTGTGTCTCGTTTCCCGTTTCCTTTTCTGTCGAAGGAAATGACCGAAAGTGTATGTGCAAGTGTCTCTTAGTTGTGACCATCTGAAACTTAATGTGTCAACTTTACTATTAATGATGAAGCATCTTTTCCTTACATTGATGATAACCTAAAGTGGAGTTCCCATTATCTACTACTGTTTCATAGTTTTTGGCTACCTGCATTGTTATGTCAAGTTCCTTTTGGTAATTTTAAATGAACAGACCGTCATTTCATTGAATTGTTGTTTAATTAATTACAACCAAGGTTTCGGCCTTTTATGCCATTTTCAAGCGGTTGAGTTTATGTTATTAACATATGTTACAAGACAACAAGCTCAAAATTGGCCAGAAATTTAGAAAATACTGGCTCCCTACGAAATGCCAGATATAAATCACCATCTTGTAAGAAGATCATTAAATAATAGTGGGAGAGCGTCATATTTAGTAAAAGCAGGTTTACTTTGATACTTAAAAGATGAACACATGTCCTTGAGACCTAATGATAGTGGAATCAAAGAGTATGAGTTGTTTTATTACTCCCACTCTTTGATTCCATTATCATTAGTGTTTTATTACCGATGCTCTTTGATTCAAATATCATTATGAGTCAAGGACATCTTTTACATATCAGAGTAAACCTGTTTTTGGCCCACCTGGTTGGCCGTGCTGTCTGACGCACTTCTTTCCGGCTGAGAGGGAGCGCCGGTCCCCAGCACGAATCCGCCCAGCGGGTTTGTGTCGAGGTCCGGTGAGCAAGCCAGTCTGTGGATGGTTTTTAGGCGGTTTTCGATCTGCCTCGGCGAATGCGGGCTGGTTCCCCTTATTCCACCTCAGCTACACTATGTCGGCGATTGCTGTGCAAACAAGTTCTCCATGTACGCGTACACCACCATTACTCTACCACGCAAACATAGTGGTTACACTCGTCTGGTGTGAGACGTTCCCTGGGGGGTCCACCGGGGGCCGAACCGCACAATAACCCTGGGTTAGGTGTGGGGCGGCGGAGGGGTGAAGTGGACTGCTATAGTCGTCGTAGGTTTGCGGACCGCGGCGGCTGCGGCGGGGACGGAGCCTCTCCGTCGATTCTGGGTCCCAGGTTCACATAACATAACATAAACCTGTTTTTACTAAATATATTGTGCTCCCAATATTATTTAATGATCTTTTTACAGGGTGGTGATTTTACATCTGGCGTTTCGTTGGGGGCCAACATTTTTCTTAATTTATGGCCAATTTGGAGCTTGATGTTCTGCAATATGTGTTAACGACATAAACTCAATCACTTGAAAATGGCGTAAAGGGCCAAAACCCATGTCTTAATTACATAAACGTCATACAGTCAAATGAGTATGTGTCCATTTAAAAATTATTGTATGGCTGGTGCTCATCAACATCAAAAACTGTTCTTTTTGGTAGTTCTCTTTGTTGAATGACACTTTGTTGAGTCTATAGAGCATGTGTGAAAGTGCTGCTTGCTCGTGTGAGTGTGGGTTGCTCGAGAATTGAAGGATGATAATGTCAGTTACCGTGGGTTTACAGTATTTCAAACATGTGCTTAATGTTTCATTTTCTGACTGTTGTATCCAGAAACTTAAATTGGTAATTGTATTATCTTCCGATTCCGAATTTTATATTTTTATTTACGTTTTTGATGCCAGTATGTAGGTTTTGGACAGCTGGACGGTGCGGTGGGTAGCAAGAATACGGGAGGAGAGTTCTGGAGAGAAAAAGGGAGTAGGCTTGGGAAGATTTGCAGAATCGAGGGTAAGTGGGGAATGGGGATCTCAGGGCCTTAAGTTATGCCTGAAGTTTGATCTTAGGAAAGATAAGCGCAGGCGAGAGGCAGTTTCGACGCTGTACTTGATAACAGAAACAAATGATAAGAGAAAACAACACATGTTCATGTGACTTGTCATGAAAAACGGTGCAAGATTCTAGAAACTTTCAGGAACATATGTGTAAAACTTAGAGGGAATAATAAGAGTGGACTACTAACAACGAAATAGTTGGATTATAAAGTGTATACGAGAAGCTGTAGTCTTTGTTACCTAATCACACTCTTCATTTAATACATCCAAGAAGCAATGAACGAAATAAAAGAGAGGTCCAATAATGGGATTATCATTCTGGGTGAAAATAGAGAGGAGAAATACGAAAGCAGTGAAGTGCAGCAGAAATGAGAATCCTGAGAAACTTAACACCAGAAGCGGTGACCATGATGTTGACAATGTGAAGCATTTGTACTACCATGGAACAAAATAACACATGACTGACGAAGTAAAGACATAGAAAGTAGACTGGCAAGGACAGTGAGAACTTTGCTATTCAAAAGAAGAGTACTGGTATCAAACAGCTGTTTTAATTTGAGGAATAAATTTCTGAAATGCACGTTTGAAGTATCACATCAAATGTAAGTAAATAATGGACTCTTGGAAAACAGGAACAGCAGAGATCTGGAGCTATAGGATAACGATGAGAATCGGGGAAGGTCTCTAGGGAATCGACTTGAAGAGAAACATACGGAAGGAGCTCACAAGAAGAAGGGACAGGATGATAGGACATGTATTAAAATATCTAGTAACAGTTTTCACGGTAATTCAGATAAATGCAGAGAGTAAAAATGGCAGGGGAATACACGCTGTATTTTGTTCAGACATCAGTCTTCTGACTGGTTTGATGCGTCCTGCGCCAAACTCTTCATCTCAGAGTAACATTAGCACCTTACTTCCTCGATTACTTATTGGATATATTCCAACATATTGTCTTCCTCTACAGTTGTTACCCTGTACAGCTTCCTCTAGTATCATAGAAGTTATCCTCTGATGTTTTAACGTGTATTCTATCCTCATCTCCTCTTCTTTTTGTCAGTGTTTCCATATGATATTTTCTTGGCTGATCCAGAAAAGAATGTCCTCATTCCATATCTCACCAGTACTACCAATTTTCAAATCCATTTAATAAAACTATATCATAAACGCTTCAATTCTCTTCCTTTCCTGTTTTCGCTCACAGCAAAATTCGCTTCCATACGATGGTGTACTCCAAAGTTAAATTCACACAAATTTCTTTCCCAAATTAAGACCTACATTTTACGCAGGTAGACTTCTTCTCGCCAGGAATATCTTATTTGCCTGTATTAGTCCGCATTTTACGTCCTCCTTAGTTTCCACGGTAAAAGATTTCCTTAATATCGTCCAGTTCCTGATAAACAATTTTGAGATTAAGAATTTGATGAAGTTAAATTCTGCTACTTCTCGATACTTTCGTGTTTCCTTGGTTTATTTTCTATCCCTAGTGTCTATTCATAGTGCTGTTTATTCCACTGATAAGATCGTTTCATTTCTCTGTGGATTGCAATGCCATAAACGAATCTTATTGTTTATATCCTTCCACCCTTAATTTTAGTCCTACTTTTTAAACTTTTCGTTTATTTTACTCATTGCTACTTCGATGTACATATTGAACAGTAGCGACGAAATACTGCATCCTAATCTCACAGTCTTTTTAATTCCTGCACTTCGATTTTGTTCTTCCATTCTTACTGTTTCCTCCTGGTTCTTGTACGTAATTGTCCATTACACATCATTCTCTGTATCTTACTCCTATTTTTCTCAGAATTTCGATCATATTGCACGATTTACGCTATGAAAAAGTTTTCCTAGGAGGGCAAATCCAATGAGTTCTTCGATTTTCCTTAATTCTAGGATTAATTACCAATGGCAATATCAGAACTGCTTCTCTGATGACTTTACCTCTCAGAAAACAGAACTGGTAGTCATTTCACAGATCTTCACTGCCTTTTTTCTATTCTTCTGCATATTATATTTATCAACAACTTGTATGCATGGGATGTTACGCTGATTGTGCAACGGTTCTCTCACTTATCTGACCTTGCTGTCTTTGGGACTGTATGGATGATATTTTTCCGAAAGTCTGATAGTATGTCTCCAGTGTCACAGGAGCTACATACCATTTTCAACACTCACGTGATTGATTACCCCCAACGATTTCGGAAATTTCAGGAACTTCAGAAATTAACTATCCCTTATGTTTTAATTGATACTAAGTCTTCAAAATTGGACCCCATACATCTTCCTATCGACTTCTTCCATCACATTATATGTAAAGTCCTCTCCATTGTACAGGGCTTCAATGTACTGCTTCCTCGTACCCTCTCTCTCACCTGCGTTTCACAGTGTAATTTCCATTCCTCTATTAATATTGTCAACCTTGCTTTTAATTTCACGAAAGATTGTTTTGAATTTTCTATACGCTAAATCAGTCCCTCGACAGGTATTTACATTTTGCTTCGTTTTACTTCTTATTAATTGCATTCCTAAGTGATTTATATTGCATAACTCCTGACTTGCCATGAATGATTTTGTATTTCCTTCTATCATCTATCCACTCAACTATTTCTTCTATTACCCAAAGTATCTTTGCAGCAATTCTCCTTGTAGCATTGCTGTCTTTTTCACCTTTCGTGATTGTCCTCCTGAGATACGTCGATTCCTCTTCATCTGGTCTTCTTATTGTGGTATTCGGTATACTGCGCACCTCTTAATTCCTCATTACTTCAGCACGCCTTGCAATCCAATTTCCTGCTCTCGGAACCTCTTCCTGACGACGATGCAGTCCAGCTTGAATCTTCCTGTGTTACTGGCCCTTTCCAGGTGTGTCTCCACCTAGTAATTTTTGAACAATACATTCGCTGTTACTAGCTGAAATTTATTTCAGAACTCTGTTAGTCTTCCTCTTCTTCCATTCCTACTACCGAGACCATATTTTCTATTCCTTCATCTGCTACGGCGTTCCAGTACTCTAGCTTTATTAGATTATCATCACAAATTACTTTCTATATCAGCAGTTCATCTCTTCATATACTTTACCTAACTGTTTATCTTTGCTTGTGAGATCGGCATTTACACCTCTTGTAGCCGGCGCTGTTCACGGTGAGTTCTGAAGAGAGTTTGTTTGCTGTTTATTGTGATGAGAATTCTGCTGTCAATGAACTATTCACAGTAACTCACTCTTTGCGCTTCCATCCTATTCAAAATGAATGCTACATCTTTATGCCATTTTCTCTTCTGTAGTCTAATCAGAAATCCCTGTTTACAGTTCACTTTATTGACTCCAGCTAAATGTTAACTGAGGATTTTATTTCTCTTTTCTGAGTTATATAGCTTCTTAACCACAGTTAAACTTCTGACATTTCATGCTGCAACTGGTAGAATGTTACACTTTCATTGGATCAGGCTTTTTCCCATGATAACCTCTCCTCAATGGAGAGATCATCACGAAAATTTTTCAGTTACGGGTCACATGGCCAGGGATAAGAATTTTATGCCTTTAATGCAATGATTTCCACTGCTTTCTGAATCCTCACCATCACTGATTCTTCCGTCTCTAATGCTGGAGTTTCCCATCTCAAGAGAAGAAGATTTCCATAAAACTCTATCAGCTCCTCCGCCATCTTTGACAAGGCCGTTTGCAGAACTAGGATAAATGATTATACTGGAAGTTTTCAGCCATCATTAACGATGAATTTTATTAAAAGTTTGAGCAATGGCTTGATTAGAACACGAGAACTGGGGCGGATATCATTCCCATAGAAAGATGCTACCACTAGTGACTAGACGATGAGTGTATATTTGAATATATTCAACAAATATTTGAAGACTTTGGTCGAAATCGGTATTCTCAGAAGAAGAGGCTAGCACAGCAGAGAAATTCGTGGCGAGACGAGTGGTCCGATGCAGCAATTCATTTTTCTTTTGTCACGTTAGTAAAAGGTTTGGAACATTAATAGTGGCAACTTTTTATTTTCAGCTCGTACAAAATAGATACATGTTTCAAAGTTTTACTGACCTTCAAAGTAGTCACCATCATTGTGTATAACCCGTTGCCAGTGATGTGGAAGTCGTCGGAAACTCTTATCAGTGCTAGTTGTGTTGACAGTTCGAGCGGCGCGGTCTATTGCCCGACGAATTTGTAGCAGTTCTGAAGCGAATTCCGTGAAGTGTTTCCTTCAGTTCAAAAATCATCGAGTTGAACTTTGGAGGGCTTAAGTTAGGGGACTGCAGTAGGTGGTATAGCACTTAGCACCCTCATAAGTCAAACAAATCAGTAACAGCTTGCACTGTACGTGCTTGAGCATTGTCCTGCAAAGTGATGGTCAGGTCCTGCAGAAAGTGTCATCACTTCTGTCTCTAAGCTGGTCGTAGGTTGCGTTCCGAAAATTAACATTATACAGACGTAAGTGATGACGCTTTCTGCAGGACTTGACCAACTTGACCACCATTTTGCAGGACAATGCTCAAGCACGTACAGTGCAAGCTGTTACTGATTTGTTTGACTGGCGGGGCTGCTTTAAGTGCTATACAGCTATTAAAGTTCCAACCCTCGTATATGCACATAGTGAAATCGAACTCCGCTGACAAGATATCAGAGGCTGTGTTGCGACAGTTTCGGGTATTTTGGTAAGAGGACCTTGCTGTCGCAGGTGTTTCTTCTATAGAGTACTGCAATGCAAGAGCCTTAGATGCCAAAGTACTGTGATATGAGTGTTAACGCTGTGGGAACGGCTTAGCTGAGCATCGCTATGTTGCCCTTCCACTCAATTTAGGCAAATGGTTCAAATGGCTCTGAGCACTATGGGACTTAACGTCGGAGGTCATCAGTCCCCTAGAACTTAGAACTACTTAAACCTAACTAACCTAAGGACATCACACACACCCATGCCCGAGGGAGGATTCGCACCTGCGACCGTAGCGGTCGCGCGGTTCCGGTCTGTAGTGCCTAGAACCTCTCGGACACCCCGGCCGGCTTGAATTTAGTCACCCGATATACAAGGTGCATATCCGTCAACTCCTTTTTAGCAAATATTTCCTTCCATCCGTGCATTATTATTAATGTAACGTAACACTATTGGAAATAAATCCGGAAATAGAACCATCTCGCTTGTGGGAGATATGTAACATGGGCATTAGCATTGTCAACAGCAAGGGCCTTGTGGGATTGGAAAATGTACTGACTGTATTTTTCTGAGGCTTCAGTTAACTCTGATTTCAGCTGGCTACACTTAAGTGCAGTATTTGCGCAATAAATAAAGGGACTGGGAACGCCAGCCACAAGAATGTAATTAGTTTCTCGCTAACATTTGTTGTTGTTGTTGTTGTGGCATTCAGTTCAGAGACTGGTTTGATGCATCTCTCCATGCTACTCTATCCTGTGCAAGCCTCTTTCATCTCCCAGTACCTATTGCAACCTACATTCTTCTGAATCTGCTTAGTGTATTCATCTCTTGGTCTCCCTCTACGATTTTTACCCTCCACGCTGCCCTCCAAAACTAAATTGGTGATCCCTTGATGCCACAGAACATATCCTACAAACAGATCCCTCCTTCTAGTCAAGTTGTGCCACAATTCTCTCTTCTTCCCAATTCAGTTCAATACCTCATCATTAGTTATGTGATCTGCCGGTGTAATCTACAGAATTCTTTTGTAGCATCAATATCGAAAGCTTCTATTCTCTTCTTGTCCAAACTATTTATCGTCCATGTTTCACTTCCATACATCGCTACACTCCATACAAATACTTTCAGAAAAGACTTCCTGACACTTAAATCTATACTCGATGTTAACAAATTTATCTTCTTCAGAAACACTACATTTTACATCCTCTCTACTTCGACCATCATCAGTTATTTTTCTCCCGAAACTTATCTACTACTTTTAAGTGTCTCATTTCCTAATCCAGTTCCCTCAGCGTCACCGCACTTAATTCGACTACATTCCATTATCCTCGTTTTGCTTATGTTGATGTTCATCTTATATCCTGCTTTCAAGACACTGTCCATTCCGTTCAACTGCTCTTCCAAGATCTTTGCTGTCTCTGGTAGAATTACAATGTCATCAACGAACCTCAAAATTTATAGTTCTTCTCCATGGATTTTAATACCACTCCGAATTTTTATTTTGTTTCTTTTACTGCTTGCTCAATACACATATTGAATAACATCGGGAATAGGCTACAGTCCTGTCTTACCCACTTCCCAACCACTGCTTCCCTTTCATGCCCCTCGACTCTTATAACTGCCATCTGGTTTCTGTACAAACTGTAAACAGCCTTTCGCTCCCTGTATTTTACACCTGCCACCTTCAGAATTTGAAAGAGAGTATTCCAGTCAACTTTGTCAAAAGCTTTCTCTAAGTCTACAAATGTTAGAAACGCAGGTTTGCCTTCCCTTAATCTATTTTCTAAGATAAGTCAGTATTGCCTCACGCGTTCCAACATGTCTACAGAATCTAAACTGATCTTCCCCGAGGTCGTCTTCTACCAGTTTTTACATTCGTCTGTGAAGAATTCGTGTTAGGATTTTGCAGCCATGTCTTATTAAACTGGTAGTTCAGTAATTTTCACATCTGTCAACACCTACTTTGTTTGGGATTGGAATTATTATATCCTCCTTGAAGTCTGGGGGTATTTCGCCTGTCTCATACATCTTGCTCACCAGATAGCAGAGTTTTGTTAGGGCTGACTCTTCCAAGGCTGTCAATAGTTCTACTGGAATGTTGTCTACTCCCGGAAAAAATAGTGTTCTGGACCATGGCAACAAATACTTAACAAATTTCGTGGCTTCTTCCTATTACTACTATTATAAAATACATACGTGTATGTATACTTGTAACAAATCTCACACATAATTTCAAACGTTTACGAAACTTCTCATCGCTGTCAGCCTCCACAAAGAGAAGTTGGGAGGAGGAGACAGGTAGACGGCGAGGGGGAAACAGCTGATGAGCACAGAGGGAGGAGGAGATGGAAAAGCAATAATAGAGGAGGAGATGGACAGAGATGGATCGTGGAAGAGATGGATAGAGATAGGATAGAGGAGGGGGTGGAGAGGGAAAAGATAGAGTAACAGGAAGTGGTGGGAGGAGGATGTGGAAAATGAGACAGAGGGTGAGAGAAGACAGAATCAGAGGGGAAGCAGGATATGGACGGATGGGGAGGAGCAGAGGGACAGAGGTGAGGGGGAGGCGGACATGGACAAACAAAAAGAGAGACTGAAAGTGGGAAGGGTGGAGGAGGTGGGCAGACTAATAGAAGACAGGAGTAAATACATAACTGGGCAATGCCGCGTACTCGTCTAGCTTTCGACAAAAGAGCTCTCAGCGTCCTTACCAGAATTTTAAATCGTGGTAAGTGAGAGACAGATTGAACTGGCAGGCGGACTTTGATGGGCGCGCTATAGTGCAAGTCATTTACCGAAGGATGATAGGGGCTGCTACTGGCGTGACTGGATGCGCGGTGTAGTTAGCTGGCAACTGCTCCCATCAGCGGCGTAGGATCAATGGTCTGTGAGCGCCTTTGTGCCGCGGTCGGAGCTGGATTCCCGGCACCTCAGACCATCGCAGATGCCCCTACTCTTGTATCACAAAGTGAAGTCTCTACTAACTAGCCTCATCGCAGTTGTCTCCTATGTTGTCTCGAACCCTCCATTCGGACAAACTCCAACTTTGTTCTTTTATTGGCCGATAAAATTCTTTTGCAACAACTTTATCAACTGTTGCGTGCCGTCTACCGTTCCCATGGTAGAAATATCGCACATAATCGCCAAGGAACTTCTTTCTAGAAGGAAATAGCTCACTTGCCCAGCGTATCTTCTAAAGCCGCTTTTATTTGAAAAAGGGCTGATTTTAATACACTTTAATAACATACTTGGAATCTATGTCCAGTCGGTCGTGAACCGGACAGCCAATTGAGGCTTCGGGAGCAGCCTGCGACTCCGAACTAGGCAAGTGCTTGCGATACCGGCGCCAGGTGGGTACTGTTTTGTCCGGTCGAGAGATCTACTATTATATAAAGATATATTGTTGCCTCACGTTATTACCGATAATCTCGAAAAGTACACGCCCATTTACTTCTATCGAACAACAGAGAGTATATATATATATATATATATATATATATATATATAGAGAGAGAGAGAGAGAGAGAGAGAGAGAGAGAGAGAGAGAGAGGAGGGGGGAGGGAGAGAGTGAGAGGGAGAGAGGGGGGGAGAAGGAGAGAGAGAGAGAGAGAGAGAGAGAGTGGAAGGACAAAGGGCGCTTGAGGAGAATATTCCTATCAAAAATCTCGAAAAGTTTTCCTTCAAATTTTTGCGCTTTTCTCTTATATCAGATGGGCAAAAGCTGTATTCAGAGAGGATATAATTTGTTAAGTATATAATATTTAATATAGGAATGGGAAACGGTGTCAGCAAAAATCTCGAAACTTTAGCATGATATAGTGGTAAACACAGATATTAGAGCTGGCCGGTGTGGCCGAGCGGTTCTAGGCGCTTCAGTCTGGTTCAAAAAATGGTTCAAATGGCTCTGAGCACTATGGGACTCATCATCTGAGGTCATAAGTCCCCTAGAACTTAGAACTGCTTAAACCTTACTAACCTAAGGACATCTCACACACCAATGCCCGAGGCAGGATTCGAACCTGCGACCGTAGCGGTCCCGCGGTTCCGGACTGCAGCGCCAGAACCACACGGCTACCGCGGCCGGCGCGCTTCAGTCTGGAACCGCGCGACCGCTACGGTCGCAGGTTCGAATGCTACCTCGGGCATGGATGTGTGTGATGTCCTTAGGTTAGTTA
Organism: Schistocerca americana; assembly: GCF_021461395.2. Classification (NCBI taxonomy): domain Eukaryota; kingdom Metazoa; phylum Arthropoda; class Insecta; order Orthoptera; family Acrididae; genus Schistocerca; species Schistocerca americana. The sequence continues at coordinate 720,686,920 of NC_060121.1, read as the reverse complement.
GTTTTAAGTAGTTCTGAGTTCTAGGGGACTGATGACCTCTGATGTTAAGTTCCATAGTGCTCAGAGCCATTTGAACCATTTGAACAGATACTAGAGTAGGGTATGTATACTATTTTTAACGTAAGTATACAGGTTTTCTTTTAAAACCAACTCCGAGAAGGAAATGATGTGATATTCTGTGAAAACGAATGGTTTTGTTTTGTTTCTTACAGATAGTTCTAACTACGGTCCCAAGGCATGTATACCAATGTCACGAATTTTTCTCACATATGTATTCTTTCCCCTTGTTTAGATTTTCAAACAAAAATTTTATACACAACAATGTGTTGTTTTATATTCTTCCTTGCCGTGGATTTAACAGAAAACGGGAAATGTATAGCTAAGCTCATGGGCTAATGTTTGGAAAATTACTACGGATCTGAAGTTTGCGAAACTTTGTTATACTACGCATTCGCAAATTAAAACTAAGCGAAATACTGTCATTGAAGCTACTATCCCACAGATTGAGAAACTGGGGGGGGTCTAACTGATAACCAGTCTACTAACGATCCTAACCGATTTATCCACTCATTTTAAGCGACATAACTTTCGAATGCTGCAGACGAATTCTGAAAATTAGGTGGATTGATAAGTTAAGGAATGATGGGGTTCTGCGCAGAATAGGAGAGGAAGGGAATCTGTGGAAAACCCTGATGAGGAGAAGTGACAGGATGAAAGGACATTTATTAAGACATGAGGGAATGACTTCCACGCTACTAGAGGGAGCTGCAGATGGCAAAAACTGTAGAGGAAGACAGAGATGGGAATACATCCAGCAAATAATTCAGGATGTAGGTTGCTAGTGCTACTCTGAGATGAAGAGGTTGGCATAGGAGAGGAATTCGTGGCGGGCCGCATCAGTCCAGTCAGAAGACAGATGACCCGAAAAAATAGAAAAAAATAGAAAATAAAAGTTCCCAATGAATGTTTTGTTTGCAAAAACAATAAAGGAGGCTCAAGGTCAGAAAGAAGGTGAGAGGACGACAGAGAAAGCGGGTGGGAGGGGATGAGGAGATGGAGAAAGAGAGGAGGGTGGAGGTGGTGCACAGATAGAGCAAGAGCAGAAGGAGGAGATATACAAAGAGAGGTGGGAGTATGAGACGGGCAGAGGGATTGAGTTCTGGATGTACATCCATTTGCCATACACATTTAGCACTTGTGAAGCATTCACGCGCTAAAAATAAACAAAACAAATAGTCCCATACCGTTGAAATTTGTTCGATTGTGGATATATTTTCATTACAGATACAGCGATGAAAGGGGTTAGATACCAAGCGAAATATAATGACTGTGACGCCCTTCATTGGAGACCAAGTGCTCCTGTAGCCAAAATCCTCGGAAAATGTCCCTCAATAACCTGCGATATTTTATCGCTGGAGGTAGAGTCACTCTGTACAACGACTCAGTAATTTATCAACCTTCAAATGCGTTACCTCGAGCTACTTTTTTATAGCTACTCGTCTGCGTTCAGCAACAGTGTTGCTGGCTGAGCGAACGGTGTAGGTGTCCGCCATTAATTTGGCGTGATGATGCCAATGAGAAGGCGGCAGATTGCTGAACTCCCCTCAAGACGAGCCGGCAGTTCCTCCGGGAGCCGCCAGACGCCGGGGCGCATCTGTAGCAAGGCAACCTCCTTCTCCGCCACCTGCTAATGACGTCATTACCGGCATCTGCAGCTGCGGTCCCGCCCGCTGACGGCAGCTCCTAATGGTCAGGACCTGCACGTCAGTACCGCCACCAATATTCGGCTTTCTCGTCTCTGTTACTACTGCCCTCATTAACTTAGTTGTTCGACTTTGCAGATCATTAAGTCTTTTCTGAAATGCTTTCTAGAACTTCGTGGGTTCGTTGCTGCCAGTAATATAGCTTTAGACTGCGAAATGCTTTTTGTGATCTGACGGTACTCATCGAGGGTTGGATGTGGTGGAGATGCACGCACCATTGTGCTATTTGTTGACAGTGTACACCAACCAGCCACAAATTGGTTTTAGGCTACTTTATTCAAAAATGCCGTTCCGGTTCCGAATTTACCCAACGCATCATCATGCGGCTTTCGGGCTATCGCCAGAACATATCATGCATAGATTTACTGACGAGTTGCACTAGGATAATCAGTAACTCACAGCTACAAATGTGCAACAAATATGGTTGCGCTGCAGATTTGTGTTGCAGCGCAACTTAGTGAAATGTCCATCTTGAACATCTGTCTTCTTTTTTTTCTCCACAGAATCATGTTAGTACTGTTGGCTGAATTTTCACGGTCACTCACGCCTGTCTGCATTACTAAACACTTCCGCTCGGTCAGGAAACGATTTTCCAATGCGCACATTTTCATTCATTTACAACATACGAAAACAAATAAGGTGTGTGTAAAAAGAACACGAATGTCAAAGATGCTTTGATGCAATGATGTACTTCAAAAACATGGCAATTTAGGAAACAGACGCCGAAATTATTGTTATGTTAAACTGAAATACATCTTACGTTAAATGTAGAGTGTTCACTACAGATGGAGAAATAGTATTTTGTAAATTAAACAATTAATTAAAAATTGCTTTTTCAACAGTGATGATGATACTACTTTAAATTTTTTCATAATTAATTCCATGAAAATTGTAGATACATGCAATATTACAAGCGTTGTTACTGTATCTGCAGGTAAGTACAGAAACATTACTTACACTGGAGTGTAGAAAGTACTTTTTCGGAAGTTTTGCAGGTGAGGATTATTAGCCAACTCACTTTGTTCATTTAGGATATCGTCAGGGGAGCTGTTTAGTGTGTGTGTGTGTATTTCTATGAATTCTAACAGATTCACAGAGGCTATTTTTTCTGCTAAGCGTAAACCAATGCATCACGTGTTTTGACGAAAGTTGGTCACGGGACTTTTTGTATAGATTAATATAAAACTAATTTGTGGATAGTTACTGTGCATTATCAACAGTTTAATTCACCTAACATCCAAGATCTCCAATCAGTCTTTATTTGACAAAATATCGTTGTGCTATTGGTAAGTACCTATGCTTTGTTATCTGACTCCCGGGGAGTCTTGTTTCCTGTCAGTGTACAGAGTTGTGGTATAGCCAAAATATTCATATTTATAAAGCTCTTGCAAATATGAATTAAGTGAGGAATTGCTCTGTCTCGTTGTGTCAGGGCCAGAAATTTTCAAATCGCATCAATCTTTTCAGGGTCAGGTAAATTCCTTATGCAGTAACTATATATTCAAGGAACATCACATGACACCTACCAACTGCACGTGTTTCTAAAGCAACAGTGAGACCATACTCTTTGAAGTTGCTCAACCAACTATCCAAATCCTCATTAGGTTTTCCCTAATCTCTAATGCAATCAACGCATTGTCAACACATTTAAAGAACTACTTTCCCAAATAAACTGGAAAAATACTATTAGGACCTTCGATAAAAGCAGCCGAAACGACATTCAGCCTGAAGAGTAACTTGCGAAATCCATAGCAGCAGCAATAATAAAGTTCCTGTGAACTTACAACTTGAGGAATATAGCTCAAACTGCCAGTAACATTCTCATTACTCAGTAGAAAAAAGAACCTCAATCCCATGTAGTAACTCATATAACGTTTGTGGTCTATCTGTTTCTGGTTCAATAATCATCTTCATTTGTCCGTTACGCACCACTAACAGTGCTTGTCATAATAAGAATACATGGCAGGTTCAGTCACCCCTTACTGCAGCATACATTCAGTCTTTACCTCAACTCCATTTTTATAAAATGGTTCAAATGGCTCTGAGCACTATGGGACTCAACTGCTGAGGTCATTAGTCCCCTAGAACTTAGAACTAGTTAAACCTAACTAACCTAAGGACATCACAAACATCCATGCCCGAGGCAGGATTCGAACCTGCGACCGTAGCGGTCTTGCGGTTCCAGACTGCAGCGCCTTTAACCGCACGCCCGCATCTCGTGGTCGTGTGGTAGCGTTCTCGCTTCCCACGCCCGGGTTCCCGGGTTCGATTCCCGGCGGGGTCAGGGATTTTCTCTGCCTCGTGATGGCTGGGTGTTGTGTGCTGTCCTTAGGTTAGTTAGGTTTAAGTAGTTCTAAGTTCTAGGGGACTTATGACCACAGCAGTTGAGTCCCATAGTGCTCAGAGCCATTTGAACCATTTTTTTAACCGCACGGCCACTTCGGCCGACCCATTTTTATAAATCATTGGGATAATATATTGACTGACACAGAATATTCTATGCTCCTTCACCTTAAATGACAAGAAAAACCTTTTATTGTACTAGTATGGTCAGAAATACAACATCACAGTACTCCAGCAAATTCCTTTCCAATACTTCACCTGCCTACTCAACACAGTTACCTGACTTCATATCTCTTGCAAGGTACAAAAACTTCTTCGGCCAACTAATGACACAAGTGTATTAGCATTACTCTCAGTGACACTAGGTTCCACCTTAAAGAACATCGTAGTTCTAGTACGAAATGTAAGACAGGGGTTCTAAATCCTCTCCCTAAACCACACATCAAACCTTAACTCCATCATCGATAGATTGCGCTTCAACAACACTTACTGCGACCCAAGTCCATCACAGCTAGGTGCTTTGACGAAAAGATCAAACCCCACAATAGCATCAGTCGTCAATCTAGACATTGTCACAACAGTCGCAGATGCCCTCCTGCCTTGAAAATAAATGCAATACCCACAAGTCTCTTCACTTTATACTTTTTCTAAAAATTGCTCCTTTCACCCCAATTCGTTGGAAAGGGAGAGTGGGTCACAAACCTACACCTTCATATCCCTGAAATGCTATCTTACTCAACACAAACATCTGGCTACTAGTATCAAGGCTACAAGACAAAATAACTCCATTAATATCTATTTGAAGCACTGTAGTCACCAATGAATATACGTTTTTCTAGCGCTCATGAAGCAAAGCTCACTCACATTCAGTTATTCATATCTAATATTCCTCATATTTGCAGCACCCGATTCGGCTGCAGTCAGGTGGGTGCAGCTTCTCCACACAAATACTGCCCAGTGGATCAGCTGATGCCACCTCCAAAATATGTGAATAATGAGTCTCTATCGTTCCAGTGACAACTTCTGCCATTCCTTCTGCTATCTCGGTAACTACGAAATCGCAACAATACCAATTGTTTCTAACTCTCTCGTAATCATCATTTTCATTACAGTCATGTCTTTCAACCCGATGCCTCCACCGACCATTACCAAATCTGTTAATAGCAAATCATATCATCTTGTATCATAGTTTTTATTTCTTTGTGATCTAGGGCTAGGATAAACGAACTCTGGCCGAATCTCTTATCATCATTAGTACCATACTCCAACTTCTGTAGCAAGCTTCGAAGACAAGTCATTCCTCACTCGACCAGGGAGAATGATTTGACACAAATGTGAAGGATCTCCCTTAGACAAATTTTATGCAACAGAGCTACACTCTAAGGATCATAGAAGGATTGAGCGAACAGTCCACGGGTGTACTGCTATTGTGTCCAACGGGCAAAATATTTCGATGGTCAGATAGGTCGCTTTCGTCAGGTGCATTGACGACCAGAGCCCCTGAGCGTGCGATCAATTTGTATACCCTCCCACCACAGGCCGTTCCCTCGGTGCCTCGATGGTGTGCATCGGAGATGCTTGCGTCGGCATCTTGGTAGCGTCGATGTAGTTGCTTCGTTAGCCCTGGTCGCTGGGTTTGCTGGGTATCTACTCAATTAGATCCACTGCTGGTTTCCAAGCCTTGTTGACATCATAGCCACAGTTCCGAATGATCAAATTATCCCTCGTGCGGATTTGAATGGCTTGTTTAACGACATTGTCCCAGTATTCGGAAGTATGCGCGAAAATCCTGATACATTCGTATTCCATTGCATGATCCCGTAACAGAGACTGTTCTGAGATACTTTAGTTGAGTATAGGTAGTTGAGTATAGATGGTACATTCACAGGACATTTACACTAGTAAGGTCTGCAGAAATGATTAGCATTTACGTTACGTCTGTTGAGCCGGCTGGAGTAGCCGAGCGGTTGTAGGCGCTTCAGACTGGAACCGCGCGACCGCTACGGTCGCAGGTTCGAATCCTGCCTCGGGCATGGATGTGTGTGATGTCCTTAGGTTAGTTAGGTTTAAGTAGTTCTAATTTCTAGGGGACTGATGACCTCAGCTGTAGAGTCCCGTAGTGCTCAGAGCCATTTGAACCATTTTGAACCTCTGTTGAGCTTGTGTCCCGTTGCCTAACAGGCACAGGGTCCGCCAGGGGTCCTGATAACTTGTTCCATGCGTGATGGCATAGACGCGTATAAGAAGCGAATGGCGTCCTATGTTATAGGCTTCCATTCTGCATTCACATGGTTTCAAAATTCATCTGTGGTGTATGGCAATTGGTCCTCAGCGCTGCACCTGACATTTCACCATATCTCACAAATTTTCCATTGGTGACAAGTCTGGTGATCTGGCTGGTCAGTGCGAAAGGCTGACATCCGGTGACACTAAGAAAGCACCTGTTCCCGCAGCACCGTGTGGTCGTGCATTGTATTGCTAAAAAATAGCATCTGGGTTGTTGTGCAGAAAGGAAATGGGTACAGGTCACAAGATGTCATTCACCTGCGTCACCATGATCAAAGTGCCCTGTGGTTTGTAGTTGTACCCAATAGCACCCCACACCATAGTGCCTTGAGTTGGCGCCGGCCGGTGTGGCCGAGCGGTTCTAGGCCCTTCAGTCTGGAACCGCGCGACCGCAACGACCGCAGGTTCGAATCCTGCCTCGGGCATGGATGTGTGTGATGTCCTTAGGTTAGTTAGGTTTAAGTAGTTCTAAGTTCTAGGAGACTGATCACCTCAGATGTTAAGTCCCATAGTGCTCAGAGCCATTTGAACCTTGAGTTGGCGCTATATGTTCCGTGCGAATGCAGTCACTGCGATGCCACTCCCACTGTCTGCTGTGAACCAATAAGTGACCATCATTTTCAAACAAACATAACGTGGATTCATCATCTGATGCCATTCTTATGACCAGTGACGTCGTTCCATACACCATTGCCGTCTAGCAAGTTTGTGCACATTCGTCATAGGTAGGCGGAGAAGTGGATGAAGCATATGTAATCCATCCCATAATAAGTGGCAACGGACTGTCAGTGTACGATGTGTTACATTTTTCCATTGTTGCTCCAGAGCCGAGGAGGACGTAGATCTGTCCTGCAATGCCATTCGAATGAGGTGTCAGTCTTCTCGTGGGGTGGTCTGGGTGGTGCGACCTGAGCCATTTTCGTCGTGTTCTACGAACTTCCGTGAACCATTCTGCTCACACCCGTTGCACTGCCGGAACACTTCGTCCCACAAGAGCAGACATTTTGCGAATGAATGTATCACATTCTCTCGTGCCAATAATGCGCCCTCTTTCAAACTCACTGATTTGACGGTACGGTTCGCGCATACGTCTGCGAGGCATCCTGCACGTCTGCTCAAATAACACTGCTCCATTACCTTCAGTTTATAACGACAGTGAGACACGCAAGCACATTTTACCGGTAGGTTGAATGCGCAGGCGAGGCGGTTCGGAACCTCACTATTTCTGTAGAACATACTAATGTAGATGTCCTGTTAATACGAGGGCAGTTCAATAAGTAATGCAACACATTTTTTTTCTGAAACAGGGGTTGTTTTATTCAGCATTGAAATACACCAGGTTATTCCCCAATCTTTTAGCTACACAACACTATTTTTCAACGTAATCTCCATTCAATGCTACGGCCTTACGCCACCTTGAAATGAGGGCCTGTATGCCTGCACGGTACCATTCCACTGGTCGATGTCGGAGCCAACGTCGTACTGCATCAATAACTTCTTCATCATCCGCGTAGTGCCTTCCACGGATTGCGTCCTTCATTGGGCCATACATATGGAAATCCGACGGTGCGAGATCGGGGCTGTAGAGTGCATGAGGGAGAACAGTCCACTGAAGTTTTGTGAGCTCCTCTCGGGTGCGAAGACTTGTGTGAGGTCTTGCGTTGTCATGAAGAAGGAGAAGTTCGTTCAGATTTTTGTGCCTACCAACACGCTGAAGTCGTTTCTTCAATTTCTGAAGAGTAGCACAATACACTTCAGAGTTGATCGTTTGACCATGGGGAAGGACATCGAACAGAATAACCCCTTCAGCGTCCCAGAAGACTGTAACCATGACTTTACCGGCTGAGGGTATGGCTTTAAACTTTTTCTTGGTAGGGGAGTGGGTGTGGCGCCACTCCATTGATTGCCGTTTTGTTTCAGGTTCGAAGTGATGAACCCATGTTTCATCGCCTGTAACAATCTTTGACAAGAAATTGTCACCCTCAGCCACATGACGAGCAAGCAATTCCGCACAGATGGTTCTCCTTTGCTCTTTATGGTGTTCGGTTAGATAACGAGGGACCCAGCGGGAACAAACCTTTGAATATCCCAACTGGTGAACAATTGTGACAGCACTACCAACAGAGATGTCAAGTTGAGCGTTGAGTTGTTTGATGGTGATCCGTCGATCATCTCGAACGAGTGTGTTCGCACGCTCCGCCATTGCAGGAGTCACAGCTGTGCACGGCCGGCCCGCACGCGGGAGATCAGACAGTCTTGCTTGACCTTGCGGCGATGATGACACACGCTTTGCCCAACGACTCACCGTGCTTTTGTCCACTGCCAGATAACCGTAGACATTCTGCAAGCGCCTATGAATATCTGAGATGCCCTGGTTTTCCGCCAAAAGAAACTCGATCACTGCCCATTGTTTGCAACGCACATCCGTTACAGACGCCATTTTAACAGCTCCGTACAGCGCTGCCACCTGTCGGAAGTCAATGAAACTATACGAGACGAAGCGGCAATGATTGAAAATATTCGACAAGAAATTTCCGGTTTTTTCACCCAAAATTGGCCGAGAAAAAAAATGTGTTGCATTATTTATTGAACTGCCCTCGTGTAAGCGTCCTCCTCTAGTTCCTCAAGGTGTTCTGCTTTTTCTGAACATGTAGGTATGTAATACCATAATAACACAAAATCTGATATACTCCAGTCTTCCGCATACCGTGGTCATCTTCGACACTACCCCACTTCTATCCGTGTTTTAATGGGCGGGAGAATATCTTTATGCGGTGCTTTTTCAGTACGTGCCCGACTTTCCCGATAGCGCCTCGGAAGGGGCAGGCTATAGCTACCCCTTCCTCCACGATTTCTTACGTCTTCATGGGTTGTTCTGCAGTAGTATGGCAAGGAATGTGCTCAATCTATCATTCTGAATGTTTCTTCGAAACACAGTTCTGAGGTGTTCCATTTTCTGGAGCAGACTCTCTGCGCTTGAAATGGTGTGGGCCTTGTGTAATAGTGCTTTTAGCGCTCTGTTTCTCTCGGCAGAGTGATGGCAGGTATTTGCATGTAAGTAGGGGTCTGTGTGAGTTTTCTTCTGATATACACCGCGGCGCAGGATATCGTCAGCTCTTCTCTTGACCATGACATCCAGGAATGGTAGTCTCACTTCTTCTTCGGTCTCTGTAGTGAATTTGTTGTTGCGATGTATGGAATTTAGTTGTACAAGGAACTGACGTTTTTCACTTTTATGTGCCAGATGACGGACATGTCATCCGCACAACGTTAAAAGCAGGTGACGTCAGGGCCTCTTCCTTGAAGATATCCAGATTAAAAATCCGTAACCACTGGCAAGAGTTGCCTGCCCAGTGTGACTACCTCCGTTTGCTTGTAGTATTCTCCGCTAAATAGAAAGTACATGGAGGTTAGGGCATGCTTGAATAGGTCGGTGGTCTTCTGGCCAAAAATGTGACCAATGAGCTCTAGTGACTCACGTAGGGGCACCCTGGTGAATAACGAACCGACGTCGAAACTCACCACGATATGTTGAGAACCAGCACTGGATCTAATTAAGAAGGTGCTCAGTATACACAACAATCTGGTGTTAAGGGGCGGACAGAGCAACAACATCGGCGCTACTACAGACACCGACGCGCGTCCTCTGGTGCCACTGTGATGAAAATAGTCTTAGAACTACCAAAACCTGGTTAATGTGCTTTTTAAAATACTTGTGTCTAATCGGTTGGCTGACATTTTATATAATTATTTTATATCAATCATAAAAGTAGGTGGCAAATAAATTTAAAGGAAAAAAACTAATCGTACTGTTTACTGATATGTACCTGAGGAAGAAGAAAATTTGTCATTATATTTGATGAAAACCATTACAGAGTACATAAAAAATATTGAAGTATGGGTATGAAATAAGAACACATACCACTGTATCCTGCATATTTACTACTGTTCACTATTTAGGTACTGCTGTCATCACTGGTCAATTAAAACACAAGTTTTAGAGCCACGTAGTCAAAGTAGACATCATCTGTTACTTAAAGGTTGTATCAACACCATCCACCCCTTCTCCCCCCGTGTTCTGAGTTTCACATATCTGACGCCATGGTTTGCCCATGGAGCAGCAACTGAGATATTAACTTTTGCCCGAGGTCCAGTTATCACAACAACAGGCACTTACCTTTCGTAGTCTAAGCAGACAATTTAAGGTACAGGACTGAATATTCTCAGGATTATATCATCTGTTACTTTAGATCTGTATTTTGTGCCACCTGTCACCTGAGGTCTAGGTTTAAGTTTTATGCCATCTGATTATTGTGATTTACAGAACCTACCACTTAAGGTAAACGTTAAACGTTAGATATCAGAGCCTATGATTTAAGTTACTTGGGATTACATTTATTTATGGACCTTTTACTGAAATACACTGTTAAACGCTTGTAGATGAATGTGATTCCTTCATTACCTAAATGTAAACTAATGCCTATAACATCTTGATAGATAGTCCAACGGAATAATCACATGTGCTACTCTGAGATCATTCTGTCGAGCTTTTACTGTCGATTAATAGTTCCCATGAGAGCCAAATAGTATTTTAACAAGATTTGGTTGTCACTTTTTGAGGTTGTACAAGTTGAATGGTTGTTTGCTACACCTCACTTCAACGCTTCATATACGTTTATCCCATTTTTCGATCTACATACATAATAACTTGATCTGCATTTACCACATAGTATAACAAGTTTTAATGTTCTGCTCTGTACAGTCCTTTGGAGTGGCATCTTTCACAATGTTTAGCCCAAATAAATACTTTCTTTTTAATTTCTGTGACGTTAACGTTCATATACCACATTATAACAGGTTCCATTTTTATACTGTTGTTCAGAGAAAGTGTACCTTGTTGTTTCTGTATTTCTGTTGCTGTAATCTTTGACTAGACCAAAGAACATTTGTAACGTTTTACATATTCATAATGTGTATGTGTTTAGTCTTGATTTCCTTGACGATCACATAGTATTTATACCTTCGACAGTTACAATGTCTCACTTATTAATTGTGGAGTATCGCCAAATGTGTTGTACTGTACTATGCGAAGGCACAGCTTGTTAGTATAGATTGCAATGAGACAGTGTATTATTGCATTTACATACGTTTTGCATTTGAATGGTTTATATATGACGGAAATGTATGGTTGATTCACTGATATTCAACCATTTAGTATTACAGTTTTAAAAGAGCTCTTTATTATTCCTTCATTTGCTTTGATACTTGTGTGTATTCTATAATCGTCTTTTTGTAGCTTACAGTTCCTGTTGTAACAATCAGAACCGGTGGAGAACAAACCTAAAATTCTGAAGCTAATGGCAGAAATATATTTTTCTCCTAATTATTTAACAGCATCTCTATATAACCAAAGTTTTTTTTAAAATGTGCATTATTAAAAGGTTGCACTTAACTTTATCTTGTCTGACTTTAGATCAATAATCAGACTTCAAAAGGTGTCTTAAATTCCACCGGCCGCGGTGTCCAAGTGGTTCCAGGCGCTTCAGTCCGGAACCGCGCGACTACTACTGCCGCAGGTTCGAATCCTGCCTTGGGCATGAATGTGTGTGATGTCCTTAGGTTAGTTAGGTTTGAGTACTTCTAAGTTCTAGGGGACTGATGACATCAGATGTTAAGTCCCCTAGTGCTCAGAGCCATTTGAACCATTTTCTTAAATTCCTCATGAGACTCAGTATCAAATTAATGTGCACATGCTGTCGGAGGATCAGGTTCCAAATAACTAGACACGAATTCAATCATGTAAATAGCAGGCCAAGTAGATGGAAGTGAGAAATCAGATTGCTCTAACCATACATGAGGTGGCTGACATTTGGTGAATTTTTAAATACTTGATACTTTTTGACAGATAAGAATTTATTATAACTAAGCTACACATGCCATTTCGGTGTACAATGTAACTTTGAAAATTTTGATGTTCAATGTGTCCCCCTCGTCTCAAAATAAATGAAAGGAACTGGTTTATCTTCATGATGTGAACCCATATCATCATCATCAGGCACACAACCTCAACTTCAACTGCTTAATCAAAACCTTCATCTGTCTTCTCCTCAATCTTTTCTAACCTCTCATTTAGCTTCTGTGCTAACTCACTGTTCCTCGAGTTAACCTCCATCTCACACTCTCTAAATCTTAATAATGATATTACTGCCACTGAATATCTAACAACAACAGGAATAATACCACTGAAACTCTGCTCAGCCTCATTTACCAATTGTGTAACACAAGAACCTAATACATCAACTTCCTAAATTAAGCTTCGCCTCCTAAAAATTCTTTTCCAAGCGTAGCGTTACCGGAAAAGTTTGCCTCTAGTTTGAGGAACAACTTCTTGATCTGGTACACTCTCAAACTTCTGTGACAATTCTGTTCTATTTTTCACTGTCATCCCTGAAATTTTGAAATTCGGTTGGCAGCCACTTAGTCTGTTCGCCAATTACCAACTCTAGTCAACACAACCTTGTTCAGCTGTAGCAAGTTTACCGTAAAATTAGAAATTATATAATCAAATTCCTTGCGTAATACTTCTTTTAGTTGCAAGTCCAATTCAGTAAGATTCCATTTAAAAAATGGTTCAAATGGCTCTGAGCACTATGGGACTTAACATCTGATGTCATCAGTCCCTTAGAACTACTTAAACCTAACTAACCTAAAGACATCACACACATCCATGCCCGAGACAGGATTCGAACCTGCGACCGTAGCAAGATTCCCTTTAATCCCTTCACTAATGGATTCAGATTTTGGCTCTAGAATCGGTAATTGTACCTCTTTTTCATTAACATTGGCATGTTGTTCTCTTCAAATACTCTCAACCTCCTTCATTAACCTATCTGTACCCTCTTTCTTTTATTTAGGACTATCACTTATTTTTCTTGATAACTCCTTGCTAAGTTCTTTATTGTTGTTCATTCTGGAAACATTCTTCAAGATGTGGCTAAGCCATCTCTCAGCAATATGCTTTCTTCCAGGAGTGATAGCTCTGCATGTTTCAAGGGGGAGCTTCTGCGAAGTCTGGAAGGTACGAGACGAGAAAACTATGAGGACTGGACGTGCATGAGTCATGCTTGGGTAGCTCAGTTGGTGCTTATTAACGGCTGCTTTGCAGTGGGTTATTGTGTCTTCAGGTAGTGATTGACTATGTAATAGCTAGGTAACGGTCTAGGCACGCTTTAGTTATTTAGGGAGTTGGCTGGCTAGTTAGTGTGTAGAAGCTACAGCTCTCGTGTCTTTAATTATTTTCATAATTCGAAGGCATTAACTTGATGTTTTCTCAAAGGTAAACGTTCGTTCTCATTGATGAGAATGATTAATAAATCAACTTCAGTGCACAATACTGATCAGTTGACTTCGATTTAGAGAAAATTAAATTCAAGTTCAAAGTATACAGAAGGAAGCAACTAAGGGCTGTTAGACTTAGTTTAGCAGTGACGAGTCTTATCAGAACTCACCTGAGCCTTTTGAGACTTCCAGTCATATGGACTGGAACTAATTCCAGAGTTGACCCGTTTTATGTTTGCATATTGGTTAATAGAAATTAGAACCTAATAGCCTGACATCCATCAAGTGTAACCCATGCCTCTTTATCTTATTTGATGGCTGAAAATAACTACCATGTAGAGACAATGCATCAAACTTATGGATGGCGGTTAGCACTGAAACAACCGGGCATCGGTTAACTTCAGAGTTAAAATAGCTGAAAATAACCAGTTTCAGAAATAAACGGTTTTCGGTTTTTATTCCTATTATTTACTGTAGTAGACGTAGAAATCAAGTAAAAATTGAAAAAATTTGACTCCCTCAGTTTGAAGATATGTAGAATCCAAATATTAAATTAAATAGGCAAATAAAAGGAAATTCATATCATCCCCAATTCTCTGCTTTTTTCGAAAAATGATAAGTTGTTACCTGCTACAAAAAACCAACGGAATTCTCCTATTGATTGGAATATTTTCAAACGCTGCTCAAATGTCATGTTGCAATTGGGTATAGTACTACTACTTGGGCATCAGGAATAATCAGTGCTAAAGAATGGAAAGCAAGCTTAAAGAATTCTGTTTACCGTTCTAACTTGTCCGCTTTAAGGGCTAAAAGCAGAAAAAGGCATATTATGTTGAGAAAGGCATCATATCAGCTACTTTCTATTTTTGTTCTATACTACGAATGAACAGTTGTTAAGTTTTAATTTATTACTATTAGCGTAATTCCTTCCTCATTTTTAGTTCACAGAAGCGGCAGACAAATCCTTACTTTTCTAAGTAAATGAAGCATTGTATCTCAGTGCTACGTCACTTCGTAAAAATATTTCGTGAGTACGCTTGGTACCATTCTACACTACAACGAATGTCCGACGACAACGAGAAACCACCGCATATAATAGGTGGGGCCAAGTGTTGTACACTGTCCGTTCAAGCATACATTAAGACATGACGAACAGTAATAGGGACTGTAATGTAGCAAATTATTACGAGTTTTCATCTAGCATTGAAAGCGTAGTTTGCCGTGGAGCAGGGAGGAGAGCAGAATTTCGTTCTCATACTCGCACTGATGCCGCTGGCTACTGGGCCAGGAGAGCCGTGTACTTGCTTAACGCTGCGTGAAATACGTTATATACACTCTCTATGAATCTGAAGATATACCATTAAATCTTAATCTATCTTTTTCAAACATTGTATACCAAACTCCATGTATAATACAACCTTACTGTTAAAATTTCAAATCAATGACTTCCATTTTTACGTTAAATACAAGAACCATGCTGGCATGGTCAAACTGATTATTCCCTGTAAGGTATTCGTCTATAGTATCACTTAAAACTACAATTAAGAGTACAGATTCATGTACCCAAATTTTTTGATATTTTATTTAGATTCATTAAAAATGGTTCAAATGGCTCTGAGCACTGTGGGACTTAACTGCTGAGGTCATCAGTCCCCTAGAACTTGGAACTACTTAAACGTAACTAACCTAAGGACATCACACACATCCATGCCCGAGGCAGGATTCGAACCTGCAACCGTAGCGGTCGCGTGGTTCCAGACTGTAGCGCCTAGAACCGCTCGGCCACCCCGGCCGGCCTTAGATTCATTACCAGAGATTTCTGACGTAACAGGACGTAGTTTGGAAAATTATTACTTCATCGTGTTTTGGTTGTGTGAGTGTTTCGGAGAGACTGAGAGAGTGAATTGAGGACATACTTAAAGTGAGAAATATTGTGTTAAAACTGTGTAAAGATATGTGTGATGAAAATGTAGTGCAATAGGGGAATTTGTAACGTATGTCCGAAAAGGAATAGCTTGTTGTTTTCATTAAACTTTATTTAGTTATAGAATTACGAGATTTCTAGTCCAAATTACTTATGGTAATTTGATTGGCTGACATTAGAAAAATCGCGAATATGGTAGTGCTCGAGATGATCTGATTGGCTCCTTAATACATTAGCAAATAGGAATTCAGCTTTTCCCGAACGCTGGAGTAGGGATTTGTGCTTCGTATCTATGAGTCGAGGTAATCGCTTGGGAGGCGTCTTCTGGTAAACACCTTTGTTAAATTGTGCTGATAAAATTTGTGCTAAAAGAAAGGAATTCGCTCGTTTGATCGGTTCCCGTGTATTTGACAAAGAGCGACTACAGTGTTGAGTATTTTGTGAAAGTTTGAGCCTTGTGCGTGGTTTATTTAAGGAGAATTCGCGAGTGAACATTTCATGTCGTACACAATCTCTGTGTGGTGTGTTTCGTGTGTACTACGAGACGTTATGGCGAGCGCTTCTTTACAAGGGGCCTACTGAACGAGTGAATGTGTCAATCCGCAAGTAGTCGTGGGTTAGTGACTGTTTAGGACGTTAAAAGTATCGGGTCGGACTAAATATTTGCTGTCTGTTTTTGGGTGTGAACTTGTACAGAGACAGTCAGTAATATTACATAATTAACGTCAGGATATTAAATACGGACTTGATAGCTATTTTCCTTGTTTTAAAGAGACCAACTTAAAATAAATGTTATAGTTTTTTCCCAACGAGTTGTGCAAGAATCCCGAACGGTGGATATTTGACTAGCTTTCAGCTACTGCCTACGGCGTTTGCGTAGTAGATATTTAGTCGACTTTTCGTCAACGCTGCCTTTGTCAGCTAAACCAATATCTACCATCGCAGAGTAAAGCAGATAATCTGAAGCCTATCTAGGTAGGTGGACTGATTGTTTAAAGGATAGTGAGAGCACAACACTCCTCACCGCAGGGTGCCATTGTCTCAGTAATGCTGTACCTAATTTTGTCATGTGTTTGTCGGTATTTTTTGTCAGCGTTGTTATAAACGTAGCACTGACAGCTTTTCCCATTTTCAGTAATAACGCAACATTTTAAACCAATGCAAATTTTACGATTAAAATTTACTCCTTAAAAAAAAGATTTATTAGAAACGGAAAGTTTCAGCACTGCTACTATGACTAATTTATGTTTCCTACTTTCATTCGGTTATTAGTAAAAACAAAAAAAACAACTGTTATAACCGAGACGTAACAAATACCCAAAAATATCGGTTATTCAGACCTAAAATACCGTTGTCGGTTTTAACTGGTCTGTTTTTCCCACCTCTACTTAAACGTGTTCTGTCCACAACGTGGAATAATAGTACATAAAAAATAGCTTTATTTTCGGACACTACTCGTCTGACCTTACGTCGTTAAGATGGCGGCACCCTATGTTCGCTTTATTTACGGATACGTTGCTCTTCAAGAACATAAATTACAGATTTACGACGAGAATCGTGTTCATATTCAGTTTCACAAAGCAAGCTTATATTGTCAGAAGCACAATCCGATATCAATGTGGAAGTCCACCTTCTTTTTCTCGAAGAGTTTAGGTTGGAGGAACTGAATAAAATATGGAATGAAATGGCCATAGCAATGATGCAGTAACCAGCTTCTCAATATTTCATAAATTCACACCTTCTATCAGCTTACACAGCTGCGTATGAATACGGAAGTGAAGACCAATGCGCAGAGGAATTCAGTCTCAAGGCATATCGCACTTCAAATGGTACGACAGAATTCAGCACAATATAATAGCTTGGAAATGTCTTACAATTATTTAACATCATAGCTTTCCGCCAGAAAAAAAGTAATTTCGTCAGAATAATACGCTCCATTAAATGTAACTTCAAAACGAAACATGTCTTAACATTTCAAGCAATGTGCACGAAAAGTGACACAGCTACCAGCAGAACAGAGGAAGGAATGACTGACTTCGTTTGAACAAGGAAGGGACATGGCATCGCCTACGCCAAGTCACGCTATTGGATGATGGCCAACAGCTCAGTGAATTAGAGCTTTCCAATATAGTGGGTATGCAAAGAGTTCACAAATTTATCAGAATAGCTTTGTTAATAAAAAAGACTATCTCAGAATTGGTCTTAAAATAAATGCAATAGAACTTGATAAAATAGATGGTAAGAAATTGAAAGAGCAAATAACAGGAACTTTTCAGTCTTTTGTCTTTTCCCAAAACTAAAGGAAACCTTAAGGAATAATAGTTAGAAGTGTAGATGACACTAAAACATCATCGCTGCGTGAATGAAAAGCTATCCCAACGACAAAATTCCATAAATTTCCTGTGATTGAAAAAAGTGTTGGCACAAGTGTGTAGTATGTAATGGAGACTATTTTTATTGGTATATTATTGATGCAGACGAATAAATAAAATTCATTAAAATACGAGGATTATTCGGAAAGTAAGGAACGATTGGTCGCGAAATGGAAACCACAGTGAAAATCGGATGAAGTTTAGCACAGGTGTGTTGGGCAGTGTCTCTAGTATATCCGTCGATTTCGTTAAGTCGTTCTTTTTAGTTCTGAACACACAGGGAGCACATACAGGTACCTTGAACAATAGTGTCTTCGCCAAGTACGACTGGTGAGAAATTTCGCCTGAAGCTATCCAGCCAACATTACATAAATGTCGTGCGTTTTCTTCTTCAAGACATTTCTCAGGCGCATTCTGCAGGGGCAATGAAGACGCTCCTGCATCGTTTTCAAATGGAAATGTTTGATTACCCACAATACAGACCGTATTGTCTCCCTCTGAGTTTCATGTCTGCTTACATGAACCGCTGGCTATGAAGACAACATTTTGGCACAGACAACGAGCTGTAGGCCAGCGTAGAGAATTGGCACTGGCGGCTGCCTTCTATAATGATGGTATTGGAAAGTTGGTGCAACGCTACGACAACCGTCTAAGATGAATCGGCGACTATGGAGATAAGTAGCTGGAAGTTGTAGCTAACTGTCGCAAATAAAACAGTTTTGATTTTCACTATGGTCTCCATTTCGCGACCTATCGTTCATTACTTTCCGAATAGCTCTCGTAATTCCGATATTTTTTGAACATATTTCCTATAGTTATCGTTCTCTCATTCCATGCAGGAATGGAGTAGGCAGTAAATCACTGGCACTTGTTTGTGTACTTTGCGCCACGTTCCGTACAATAGCTTGCAGAGTGTTTATTTGTATCTAGGTGCAGAGATGGTATTCCCTAAGGAGCATAGACTTAGAATATGGACTTGATCAATCACTGCAACCAGTTCTGTCGGAATCCTGTTGGTTCACTGTACCGACTACTTTAGTGTGGGAAACGGACCTGACGAAAACACCTTGAACGTTGTCTGGAATATGAAGTCTAGTACGCTATTGGCTAGGAGATATAGGATACACAAGATGCCAAACGAAATTAATAGAAAATACGTTAAAAGAAAGGGGACAAATATATGTTGGGTTTACCACTTTCATAACTGAAGCTTGGCCGTGTAAACGTCGTGATAAGCAATCTAGCTAGGACAGCTCTGTCGAGAGACGCCAGAAAAAGAAGGAATGGAAGAAAGGAGGCGGCGAGGAGTCGGCAGCGGCGCGCAATATCGCGCAAATTGCTATGCGGGTGGTGCCGTCACGCGGGACGAAAATCGGAAGCCGCCACTGGGGGCAGCATGCGCCTCACGTAGCCGAGCACAATGACGGAGCGGTCCGTTGGCGGCTGAGGCGCCTGGCGAGCAGGCAACGCGCCGCACAGGCGTGCCCAACGGTTTGCCTTAATCTTGCAGCCCGTTGAAATGACACAATTTTTTGTGCACCCGACTCTCAGTAACCAATTTATGTGGCTTATCCAGATGTAATGTGCGTATTTTGTTTACAACAGAGTAGCTTTCTGTATTTGATATTCTGGAAGTGATAACACCAACAGTATGCGACGAGAAGCATTAAATTTCAGCCGTCCGCCACATACAGATCTTTGCGGTGTGTCAGCAAGTTTATACTGAACTCTGCAGTATTGCATTGTCCTTGTTTGTTGGAGAAAAAGTGATATCGAAAAGAACGAAAACAGTAATGTCTATCTACAAAGAGTTATATGCATTGCATAGAAATAAACGAGGATAACTGTTGATTAACAATGCTACTGAGTTTCGCGTTGAAGCATTGGTATGGCTTCTAGAATTCTCACGTATACATGTTAAATATTACTGGATGAGAAATTGGAATAACGCTTACTACAGTGTGATGCGTAATTAAGAAATTATCACCTCTTTGTTCCTCTTGCAGACAATCAGTACTCGTGTCCTCGGAGTCTTTCGCGGCGGCATACATGAATAAAAAGTTCTCGGTTTTCCAGCCGCATCAGTTCGAATAAAATCCTCGAGCTTTCGATGTTCATCTCCACCATAGTCGTCACACACTTCACAGTGAACTCCTGACGACGATGGCGGAGATGGCCATCGAAAGTTCGAGAATTTTATTCGAATTGACGCTGCTGGAAAACCGAGAACGTTTTATTCTATCAATACTCGTGATGGATTAGCTGACGAAATGGGTCATCGTTAGAAGACATTATGACTGAAACAGAGCAGAACGTTGTAAGGTTGAAAGTTAACCCTGTGGGGACTATATAAATGATTCAGAATGCTGGCATAATTTTAGTGCTGTAAGAACATTTATTTTTTCTTTAAAAACATACACAAATTATGCTGAACAAGTTATTGATTGAATGCCGTACCGAACTAACATGTGATTCAAGACTACACAGGACAAGGATCCCGGGTAGCAGTTTAACAAGTGGAGTGAGTCAAATATACTGTCCCAAAAAATGGGGGTAACGCGAACTGAATTTATCTGATGCTGAGCAGACTTTGATTAATCAAATCTACTATAGTTTCTCTACACTGGTGCAGCTGAGAGCGAGTGGCAGATGAGGTCCGTACGCCCTGACAATGCCGGAGCGGCAGTAGATTACCCTCTTTGCTTCGTATGGCGATGTAGCTTGATGCTGGCGAGATGTGTGCGGCGGAGGTGAGACGTTGAGGTGACACACAAAAGAAATGCAAAAATCTCATCGTCTAGCGATCAGAGCCACGAAAATGCGGTAGGTTGCAGTGCGTGACTCACCCATTCGTTTGTCGTATGCATTTTTCGTTTTTTTTTTTTTCTTTGGTCAGCAGTCTACTGACTGGTTTGATGCGGCCCGCCACGAATTCCTTTCCTGTGCTAACCTCTTCATCTCATAGTAGCACTTGCAGCCTACGTCCTCAATTATTTGCTTGACGTATTCCAATCTCTGTCTTCCTCTACAGTTTTTGCCATCTACAGCTCCCTCTAGTACCATGGAAGTCATTCCCTCATGTCTTAGCAGATGTCCTATCATCCTGTCGCTTTTCCTTATCAGTGTTTTCCACATATTCCTTTCCTCTCCTATTCTGCGTAGAACCTCCTCATTCCTTATCAGTCCACCTAATTTTCAACACTCGTCTATAGCATCACATATCAAATGCTTCGATTCTCTTCTCTTCCGGTTTTCCCACAGTCCATGTTTCACTACCATACAATGCTGTACTGCAGACGTACATCCTCAGAAATTTCTTCCTCAAATTAAGGCCGGTATTTGATATTAGTAGACTTCTCTTGGCCAGAAATGCCTTTTTTGCCATAGCGAGTCTGCTTTTGATGTCCTCCTTGCTCCGTCCGTCATTGGTTATTTTACTGCCTAGGTAGCAGAATTCGTTAACTTCATTGACTTCGTGACCATCAATCCTGATGTTAAGTTTCTCGCTGTTCTCATTTGTACTACTTCTCATTACCTTCGTCTTTCTCCCATTTACTCTCAAACCATACTGTGTACTCATTAGACTGATCATTCCGTTCAGCAGATCACTTAATTCTTCTTCACTTTCACTCAGGATAGCAATGTCATCAGCGAATCGTATCATTGATATCCTTTCACCTTGTATTTTAATTCCACTCCTGAACCTTTCTTTTATTTCCGTCATTGCTTCTTCGATGTACAGATTGAAGAGTAGGGGCGAAAGGCTACAGCCTTGTCTTACACCCTTCTTAATACGAGCACTTAGTTTTGATCGTCCACTCTTATTATTCCCTCTTGGTTGTTGGACATATTGTATATGACCCGTCTCTCCCTATAGCTAACCCCTACTTTTTTCAGAATCTCGAATAGCTTGCACCGTTTTATATTGTCGAACGCTTTTTCCAGGTCGACAAATCCCATGAATGTGTCTTGATTTTTCTTTAGCCTTGCTTCCATTATTAGCCGTAACGTCAGAATTGCCTCTCTCGTCCCTTTACTTTTCCTAAAGCCAAACTGATCGTCACCTAGCGCATTCTCGATTTTCTTTTCCATTCTTCTGCATATTATTCTTGTAAGCAGCTTCGATGCATGAGCTGTTAAGCTGATTGTGCGATAATTCTCGCACTTGTCAGCTCTTGCCGTCTTCGGAATTGTGTGGATGATGCTTTTCCGAAAGTCAGACGGTATGTCGCCAGACTCATATATTCTACACACCAACGTGAATAGTCGTTTTGTTGCCACTTCCCCCAATGATTTTAGAAATTCTGATGGAATGTTATCTATCCCTTCTACCTTATTTGACCGTAAGTCCTCCAAAGCTCTTTTAAATTCCGATTCTAATACTGGATCCCCTATCTCTTCTAAATCGACTCCTGTTTCTTCTTCTATCGCATCAGACAAATCTTCACCCTCATAGAGGCTTTTAATGTATTCTTTCCACCTATCTTCTCTCTCCTCTGCATTTAACAGTGGAATTCCCGTTGCACTCTTAATGTTACCACCGTTGCTTTTGATGGCACCAAAGGTTGTTTTGACTTTCCTGTATGCTGAGTCTGTCCTTCCGACAATCACATCTTTTTCGATGTCTTCACATTTTGCCTGCAGCCATTTCGTTTTAGCTTCCCTGCACTCCCTATTTATTTCATCTCTCAGTGACTTGTACATCTGTATTCCTGATTTTCCCGGAACATGTTTGTACTTCCTCCTTTCATCAATCAACTGAAGTATTTCTTCTGTTACCCATGGTTTCTTCGCAGCTACCTTCTTTGTACCTATGTTTTCCTTCCCAACTTCTGTGATGGCCCTTTCCAGAGATGTCTATTCCTCTTCAACTGTAATGCCTACTGCGCTATTCCTTATTGCTGTATCTATAGCGTTAGAGAACTTCAAACGTATCTCGTCATTCCTTAGTACTTCCGTATCCCACTTCTTTGCGTATTGATTCTTCCTGACTAATGTCTTGAATTTCAGCCTACTCTTCATCACTACTATATTGTGATCTGAGTTTATATCTGCTCCTGGGTACGCCTTACAATCCAGTATTTGATTTCGGAATCTCTGTCTGACCATGATGTAATCTAATTGAAATCTTCCCGTATCTCCCGGCCTTTTCCAAGTATACCTCCTCCTCTTGTGATTCTTGAACAGGGTGTCCGCTGTTACTAGCTGAAACTTGTCACAGAACTCAATTAGTCTTTCTCCTCTTTCATTCCTTGTCCCAAGCCCATATTCTCCTGTAATCTTTTCTTCTACTCCTTCCCCTACAACTGCATTCCAGTCGTCCATGACTATTACATTTTCGTCCCCCTTTACATACTGCATTACCCTTTCAATATCCTCATACACTTTCTCTATCTGTTCATCTTCAGCTTGCGACGTCGGCATGTATACCTGAACTATCGTTGTCGGTGTTGGTCTGCTGTCGATTCTGATTAGAGCGACCTGGTCACTGAATTGGTCACAGTAACACGCCCTCTGCCCTACCTTCCTATTCATAACGAATGCTACACCTGTTATACCATTTTCTACTGCTGTTGATATTACCCGATACTCATCTGACCAGAAATACTTGTCTTCCTTCCACTTCACTTCACTGACCCCTACTATATCTAGATTGAGCATTTGCATTTCCCTTTTCAGATTTTCTAGTTTCCCTACTCGTAGAACGTTATCCTTTCGTTGATTATTCAATCTTTTTCTCATGGTAACCTCCCCGTTGGCAGTCCGCTCCCGGAGATCCGAATTGGGGACTATTCCGGAATGTTTTGCCAATGGAGCGATCATCATGACACTTCTTCAATTACAGGCCACATGTCCTGTGGATACAAGTTACGTGACAAGGCCGTTGGCAGAATGAGGCTGACTTCTTATGCCGGAAGTCTTCGGCCGCCAATGCATGAGGATACCAAACGTCAAGACTGGTAAACCAAAAAGGAATAGGTGTGCCCTCGGCAAACGAGTAGTCTGAGGCGTTTGAATTCACACTGTCGGCTCAGTAAGAATTTCACCATAGGCTCCCCAGTCTAAACTACTCGCAAGTGAAGTCAGTCTTAGGACAGGTCCCAAGTACCGACCACACATGCCAGAGCTTCGATCAGAAGTCCTCTTACCAAGCCAAAGTCCAGCACCTGAGGGCCTCGCACCTCTTCAGAAAAAAAAATCCGTTTTCCCGCAAAGTGCGCAAACGACACCGCCCTCACCCCGTCTTGAGCCAATCATAGCGTCCTAGAGGGGCTGAATCTCCCATCCCACACAACAGCAGAAACTCATGTTGGATGAGGGCAAGAGTTAAGAAACCAGTATCTCTGAAAAAAAAAAGAAACCGCTGATTACTGGCTTTTTTAATTTTTTGCTGAGGGGGTACATACGATTTTCCCCGAAGTCGTGTCGCTTCTCACAGCATCATGCGAACAGATACAATATTAAAGCTCTTTATCTACATTGACTGTGCCTTGGAGCTTGTTAGTCCTAGCTATGAGGTGTAATAAAGATCTGCAAACGTTTATCAGACGCCGGATTTTTCTTATACAACCGAGGCGGCTGGGGGAGTGGTTCACTGGCCTATTTGCACTTTCGGTGAACACGAAAACATGTGAAATTTTATTACGCATGGCTCTGCACACAGTGCCCAGTTTACGACTCCACTGTGTAGACGCGTTCCTTTATGTCCTCGCCAAAGCCCAGGCCTTCTGCTAGCGCCACGGCAGGTATCGCGGCATTATTATGCTGGATACCTATCTCTACGAGGGGCTGCCCTGTCTGCCCTGCACGGCTGTGGGCCTGTCTGGTAACATTTACTGAGGGATGGGCTCACCACTAATTGCTTTTATCCCCCAACATGCCGTTTCTACGAGCTAAGAACCATAAAAATAGCTCATGCCTGTAGCGCCCTACCGGGCTCCATCAACGTCTGCTCAGGCCGTTAACTTTCTAAGTTCTCGCTCAAGGTGCATCAGATTGTAATAAAATCTTTAATAATTTTCCGTATGCGGAAAATAGGTGAGAGAGTTACTTGTCCTCTCTCAAGTTGGCTGCTATATTTCTAATTGAACTACTAGTGTGAGTAAAAATATGAAGTCCTAAAACAGTATCGTGATATGAAAAAAGTATTGAGTCGAATAATCAAATAATGAATGCTAATTGACTTTAATAACTAAACGACGAAGCTTTCATAATCAGGTAACATAATAACGGGCAGGCATAGTAGAAATAATGCTACATGAGTTAACATGAAATTCAATGATAAGACCCCATCAAATCTGTAAGTGTAGTGGAGAACGACTTGTAGTCAATCACTGCACGGTGGGACCCCTTTATTTAGTCACGACAGTCAAATATGAAAAGCGTATAACTGCTAGGAATTTGGCTTAGAGTTAGCTGAGTGATGTTGCAGTTCGAAAGACTGGAGTATGCATGACTTATCAGGAAATGCTAGATACATCGACGTTATACTCCATGTATTTTGGTTTCGTGAAACATGGAAGATTGTGCTTTACAGAATCAGCGATAGCGTCCTTGCAACCAGTGACTCTCGTTAGGACTTAACTTCTTAGCAAAAAATAATGTGGATAAGAATGGCATCCGTATTGTTATAAAGAAGAGGAACTACCAGAGATACGAAAAGCTTAGTGAAATTTACGAGAGGCAGAAGTTAACTGAGGCAAAGGTGGACTGTTGTTACACGCGATTAGTAAATGGCGGTAGGCAAAAAGTAAACAAATACGTTGTTAAATATTCAGTGCATGAATCAGGTAAGCGAATAACAGAAGTAATATTTGAATTTAGATTAAACAATTGCTCCAAATAGATTGAACACTGTACAAAATCCGATTGACATACGAAAGGCACGTCATGTACCAGCAGACACGAAACTCACTTCTATACGCAGCTGCAAGAAAGTCATAGGATATACTGAACAGCAGTGGAAGGGACTGAGTTGACTGCGTAATGTTACGGATTAAATGACAAAAATATGATTCCACACAGACACGGAGGGTTTGCAAAACCTCCCTGTTGGATACCAGTTCACTTCCGCGATTCACAGAAAATTTAGCAACCGAAATTAGTAAAAGGTTGAGCCGTGGAATGCGAGAACCACAGAAATGATTGACAGAAAACTTTTCATTGAAACTGTTTCGAATAATTGCAATAAATGGAACTACCTCACGAATACTGCATACCCATTATCGCCAACTCTGGCTACAGTCGACCGTCGAGCCCTGGCAAGCGCCCGCAAACAAGTGTCGATTTCAGAGTTACGAAGGAGTCCTGAAGAGTACTGCTTCCCAATTTTTTATGTGGAAACTCTTCAAGCTTTTAAAATAAAACAACCATTATTAACATTTTGCATTTTTATTCTTTATGTTGACATATTTGCAGCTCTGCTGCAACAGAGCTCTGAATTGTAGCGTG
This sequence comes from Schistocerca americana, assembly GCF_021461395.2. Lineage (NCBI taxonomy): Eukaryota > Metazoa > Arthropoda > Insecta > Orthoptera > Acrididae > Schistocerca > Schistocerca americana. Next base: position 720,660,443 of record NC_060121.1, on the reverse strand, counting down.
TAATATGGCGGTGTGTTACGTAACTATGTCGGTGCGTGAGAAACAGCGCCCTTCAGCATGAAAATGACAGACCACACACGAGTGCGGCGAATTCTACTATAAACAAACGCTTTGGATTCACTGTCAGCGATCGTCGTCCACACAATCAGAAATTGAAACCATCCACTTTTTATCTGTTTCCAAAACATAAGGAACACCTTCGACGAGATCAATTTGATAGTGCTGAAGCAGTGCAAGGGGAAATGTGGCTGCGGCTCCATGAATAAAGTCAAACATGGTACAATGACGGCATCGACAAACAGGTATCTGGTTGAGAGAAATGTGTTCGTCGCCAGGGTAGCTACGTTGATAAACAATTACGTAGACAGGAAGAATGAAGATGTGGAATGTTAACAGCATTTGCCTCATGTATGAAACTTCAGGAGTTCTCACTTTGCAAAAATCGGAGGCTTCACTTTTGAGCATGCCGTCGTATACTCTAAGACTACAGAAATGGCGCCCCAGGAAGGACTTATCCGAATGGGGAGGAAATCGGTAAATGTAATGTACATGTACACCCAAAGAGATGATAAAAGTATCAAAAAAACTGTATAATTTTTTCAAGTAAAAAAGAGCACACACTGAGAGGGTCAATAATAACACGTGGATCCACCTCTGGCAATTCAGCAAGCTAGCAGTTATTCGGTATGGCATTGACTGAGGGAATTGTTGGAGGTCTTTCTGAGAGATATCGTGCAGAATTCTGTCCAATTCAATCTCTGTCGGTCCATTATGGCCAGGGGACATCGGCTGGTACGTACTTTCCAATTCAATAAACTTTACCAGCAGCATTACACTTAAAGATATTTTATATTACGTCGAAAGCAACCACTTTCGGTAATCCATTTTGTCATCTCCAGGTCCCATAATTTTTTTTCGAATCAACGAGCTTATCGTAAGGCGTCATAAAACTGGATATCGTGAATCTCAATTGTTGTGCACCTGATTCATACGAAAGCGTGACAGTTGCTATGGCGGGCGGCAATCAAGTTGGTATTCCACCTAAGCCCGGGGCGTCTAGAGAGACGTCTTCGGCGTGGAATCTCACTGTTTTGAGTACAGTTGTCTCCGCTGACGAGTGCCGCTTCGAACTGAGTTTCGATGGCCAGAGAAGACTTATCTGGAGACGGGATACCAACTTGGACATCTATATTTACGTGATTACTCTGCTATTCACAATCCAGTGCCTGGCAGAAGGTTCAATGAACCTCCTTCAAGCTGTCTCTCTACGGTTCCGCTCTCGAGAGCGCGTGGAAAAAAATTTTCTGTGCAAACCGCTCATTTCTCTTATTTTATCGTGTTGATCATTTCTCCCTATGTAGGTGGGTGCCAACAGAATGTTTTCGCAATAGGAGGAGAAAATTGGTGATTGAAATTTCATGAGAAGATCCCGTATACCAACAGAAAACGCCCTTGTTTTAATGACTGCCACTCCAATTCACGTATCATGTCATTTCGCGATAATACAAAACGAGCCGCCCTACTTTGAACTTTTTCGATATCATGCGTCAGTCCCACCTGATACGCATCCCACACTGCACTGCAATACTACAGAATAGGGCGGACAAGTGTAGTGTAAGCAGTCTCTTTAGTAGATCTGTTGCACCTGCTAAGTGTTCTGCCAATGAATCGCGGTCTTTAGTTTTATCTACTCACAACATTATCTATGAAAACCTTCGAATTTAGGTTATTTGTAACTGTATTTCCTAAGTATTTAGTTGAATTTACAGCCTTTGGATTTGTGTGACTTATCGCGTAATCGAAATTTAGTTGATTTCTTTTAGTGCTCATGTGAATAACTTCGCACTTTCCTTTATTCAGGGTCAATTGCCACTTTTCTCAACACACAGATATCTTATTTAAATTTTTTTGTAATTCATTGTGGTCATCTGTCGACTTTACAAGACGGTAAATGACAGCATCGCATGCAAATAATCTAAGTGGGCTGCTAAGATTCTCTCCCATGTGGTTAACATAGATCAGGAACAGTAGAGGGCTTATAACACGTACTCGGGGAACGCCGGATATTACTTCTGTTTCACTCTATGACTTTCCGTCGGTCGCCATGCGACCCGAGAATCGGAAATGATTGTCTGGCTACCAGTTATTTTCACAGCAATACCCCTTTGCTTGTCAAACGTGGTAACAGCGGTACGTCGAAGACATTTCACGCCCCGTTTAGTTGCTCTTCATGGCAAGAGTTTCTACTGCTTATCTCCGTGTTACCAAACCCTACCTTGGCCAGCAAGGTCACCAGATCTCTCCTGGAACGCTACTTTTGGTCTTCTGGTCGATACCACAATGCAAAGTCTTGTAGGCGGTCAAGTCCAGGAAGGGAAGCGTTTTCACAACGAACTATTGCTAGCGTAAACCAACCACTACCGGGTTGCGTCTACGACTCGCTGGGCGATCAGCGGCCAGCTCGGCACTGTGCTTTCGAATTTTTTCAAACTGTTGCATCCTTGAGCCGCCGATTCGCGATGTACGTTTAGTGGTTACAGGGATCAAGGATTACACTTTATTAATAATTATAATAGAAAGTAATGTCTTCAGTTTCAATTACATTTTTCTCTGAACGTCGCTACTGGAAATTCTAGTAGTGGTTGGTTTACGCTAGCAATAGTTCGTTGTGAAAAGGCTTCACATCCTTGACTTGGCCCATAAGACTTGGCATTGTGGTATCGACCAGAAGACCCAAAGTAGACCTAGTTATGTTTATAGTAATATGCCATTTACATTGTATATACGTTCATGTAGACGTGGCAGGGTCCTACAGCCAGCTCGGGATTTTAACGACCTGAACGGAATTTGTCATGATATCCCTAAGTAGTACATTCATCAACTATAACAATCAATGCCAAACTGAATAACTGGTTACGTAAGTACCAGACGTAGGCCATCGCATTATTGACATGCTCAGTCTGTGAAGCTCTGTGTCTCGAATAACTCATCCAGTTTTTTTCCGAAATTGTATCAGTTTGTTTGCCTTCACATGTACATGACATCCACCAATTCTGTCCAAGTCGGATAATTGCTTCATGGTGCACCTTTCTATGATCTTAGAGTGTATTTGCTCTCGAAGCTGCTAACCAGGTGCGGCCTAATATCCCAGCCACCCGGAAAGACGTGACCGAAAGATTCTGCGGAACATCTCACAAGTGGAGGCCGCCAATTGTGAAATTCAGATTCGATTCACACTGCGCATAATAAAAGCTCATGGCCAGAGGTGTAATGTGGCAAAGCGCCAAGATGCACTTCTCAGCCGTTGTTGAGAAAATCGAAGGTTAAAAGAAACCGTTGCCGTGAAATACTCTCTACGATTAATAACTCTCTACAGCGTCGTGGCGCAGCGGTAAGCGCTCGGGTTCGTAATCCGAAGGTCGCCGGATTGAATCTCGCGCTATGCAACTTTTTTTTTTAGTATTTGTTTTTTATAATTCAAATATATATATATATATATATATATATATATATATATATATATATATATATATATATAAAATTCTCGGCAATCAGTTGCAACAATTATGCATATAATAAGTTGTTGAAAGTCGTTTGTCGTGGAAAAACTGGCGACTTCGAACATCATTATGTTTTCCGCAAACAAAGTTGTATTTCACAAATGTTATTAATTGTCTTCATAATGTTAACCACGTATAGTTAACGGAAGACGTAGAAACGATATTCCGAAACGAATACGTATAGCGTAAGTCAAACGTTCGAATTAGAATAGAGACTCCACGAACACAAATTTGCTGTGGCAGGTATGAAATATAAACTCCGCTACTCGCTCGTTACATTTGAATAACAGATGTTGAATGGGCCGAAACGAGCCGCCACATAACAGCGTAGTTGCCTGCTAACTTCAAAAGAAGGTAGATACGGTCCCTAGCGCAACTTATAACATTGTCGAAAATCAGTGCGGACGGGAGAGCTTTGGTACACCCTGTTAAAAAAAACGGAAAAATGGAGGCGGTACAATTGGAGAGCGATCCGCCTTCACCAACATGCATAAGAAATTCATTAATACTTTATATATATATATATATATATATATATATATATATATATATATATATATATATTTGAATTACAAAAAACTAATAATAAAAAAAATTACATGGTGCGAGATCCGATCCGGCGACCGTCGGATTACGAACCCGAGCGCTTACCGCTGCGCCACGACGCTGTAGAAAATTATTAATCGTCGAGATTATTTCACCGCAACAGTTTCTTTTAACCGTCGATTTTCTCGACAACGGCTGAGAAGTGCATTTTGGTGCTTTGCCACATTACACCTCTGGCCATGAGCTTTTATTATGCGCAGTATGAATCGAATCTGAATTTCACAATTGGCGGCCTCCCCTTGTCTGATACCTCAAATATCTACACTGAATGTATCGGTAATGTTTACAGAAAAAAACTTTATAAATTATCAGCAAAGACAATATCATTGAAAACGCCGATTAAGAGGCAATTTTCATTGCATCTAGACAAAATCAGCTTGCTTAATATAATTTTTTATTTGCATATAGAGAAGTGAAAAATATCTCTTGAAAAGGAAGGATGTTCACGAAGGATGACCGAATCAACGAAGATTTCAGAAAGGCAAAGGCGATGAGTGCTTTCTTCAGGGAAAGAGCACTGCTGGTATCAGAAACTGCAAAATACAAAAGAAATTCCTGCAAAGTCTAGCGCAAGGCATTGTAGGGAAAGGATCGGCGGATGTTTGAAAACAGTATACAGGAGAAGCTTCCAGAGGACGCTGGAAGCGATATAAATATGGTGCTATCGAAGAATGTTAAACAGTAAGTAGACCGATGAATTACTAAATGAATAAATATTGAAAAGGAGCAGCTGAGGACAGAAGTCACCCTTACCAGAAAAAGGAACTCATTAGTGGAATATCTGTTACGGCACGAAGGAATGGTTAATTTTGCCTGGTAAGACGTAGGGGATGACAAATCTTACAATATTCAAAATGAATTACAATAGATGTTGAGTTACTAGTTACGTGGGAATGAAAAGTTTAAAAAGAAACAATAGCAATGCTTCGTGTGCGACCGACACCACAAGGGGAACTTCATACATTTAGCTAGTGCCAGTTCGGTTATAGGCACGGTGGGTAGACACATGGCATAAATGAGTCCCACGACATAAAAGACAAAATCTATATGAAATATGAAATGGCAGTTACGATGATGGTCTTTGATGACTTGTTTTGATCAGACACCTTAAAATAGCTTCCGTTATTCCTGCAGGGGACGAGTATTGTGATAACACGCAGGGAAGTGGACTGTGATTACACGTATCACAAAGAGACGCCCTCAGGGGCCTTTGTCTTTTCTGGAACTTACGATTGAACCCTACCTCGATGTAATGAGAGAGGACTGTGGTGTAGACAGGATACCAGCATTTGCTGTGTATCTTCTAGTAGTAATTTCTGCGAACTCAAGAGTCAGTTTGAGAATAAAGTTTCTAGTGCGCTGCAGCGTTGCAGGAAGTGACAACTGCAGCTAATAGAACATCCAACTTAAAGGCAGATTACGAACAGTTAGAAGTACAATTGTAAATTAAATAACACCTTCATAGGTATAAAGATGACTGTAGATACCTTGGGGCACAGCTAGATGAAATCTTACATACACTAAGCACTTGTCAGCAATAATAGTCAATTCGCAATTTAACAAATACATGTACAACAAATTTCACGCTCTCACCATCTGCTCTGAAATAATACAATGCCACACTCACACCAATAACTTTGCAGGCAATGTACAAGCGTTCACCACTATGCTTCGAGCCATCTGTAATAGTTGCAGTTGCCCGTCATGGACACAGCAGTGTGCTAGGGTGTCTTGAGTGGTTCTCGGATGACTACTAGGTATAATGTTGATGAGTTCTGGCTAAGGAAATGATATCCAGAAAATGGCTGTAAGATAACTGGTATTAGGATTACCAGTAAATTTCACTTACAAGTTGTCGATGGATACCTGGTAGGGTCAATGGGAAAGACACTAATAAGGGGCCACCGAATTTTTTCTCTCTTCCCGAACATTAGCAAGTGGTCAGCAATGCACCCAATCTCAGTCAGGACATTATAGGTCTGTTGACAGAATACAGTCCATATGCAACTAATCTTGAATGCCTGTAGCTCTTGCGAATGTGTAGATGAAGAAATTCCACAATATCTTTTTCTGTATTGTACGTTATTTAACTTCTCTCGAATATTCTGTTTGCGATTGTTAAAGGCCTAGAATGTCAGGAAAGTTGTCGTGGGGACTTCCTGGGTTCCTGTGGATTCAACGTAGGGAGTAAGACTCTACAGTGAGTGTGAGTGAAGGAACTCCAGGAGCTCAGTTTGTCAGTATTATGTTCAAATCATCTTTAGCACTCGTTTACAACGATTGGTTAACGACATATACGAGAAATGATGTTCTCATGTCTGGCTTATGTCAAACGCATAAGTGTAGGTAATTACTAACACAATACTAACAATGGCTGTAATACATCTTCAATGCAAAATGCTATTGTAGCATAATATCGTTTAGTTTTTACCAACAACGACCCGTAGAAGCTGGCAAAAGCTATAAATCTACCGAGCTGTTCACACATCCTCGGCCGTATAGAAGTGGAATACATAGTGCCTGTAGGAATTCAGCTGTAGGGTGTTGATTCGACGTATTTTCCAAGACCACACTCCCAGGCAGCTGTGATGTAAACGTAATTCATATTATCTTTTGCATTAACTTAATAATCTTGTGCGTTGTTTGTACAGTTATTTAGGAAGTAGTAACAGGCTGAACATACCATTAGTGTAATTGATATTCTTCAAATTACTGTAGTGCATCCAAACCATATGCACGTACCAATTACGGCTCAATGCTGTAACTTCATCTGACTTCATTGGCAGTAATGGAATTCGTTTTGTGTCATAGGACCTAGTCGGCAGACCGTAAAGTTATTGCAGCAAACAAACTGTGTATCGGGAGAATGACCCATGCGTGCACAGTGACAGATGGTCTGAAGTTGGTTCAGCCGAGTACATAGTTCTAATTTTCATCCACCAGAGTGCGGTAGCGGAGAGACAATCAAGAAACAGGTCAAGAGAATTTTTTTGTGATTTGTTCTGTTTATTTCTTGAAGACTTCCTTGTTTATTTATGTTTGTACAGTTTTGTACATTGTTTCTGAATGATGCGTGAATGTGGTCTAAAGTAAATATGTAGATCATTGTTATACTGACAAACGCTGTACGAACCAGCGTGAGAAATTTTTAAGACAGTGTGCATGCAAACGATGTGGAATTTTGTATCATAATATGTTAAGTATATTTATGGTAAAAGGTAAGCTAATTCAAGTGCAAATAAAAATAGTTAATAGTGTAAAGTATAAATGATATATCAGAATGTTAAATATTTACTTTGGGAAAAAGTACAATTCTAAAGTGTGTCATTTGTTGATTGGCTAGTCATGAAAAGCGTGGTCTAACGCGGGAAAATAATATATTTCTAATGGCCTTTAAGAAAACTGACCAATCAGAACGGAGTATTCTTCGTGTGTCTTTTCTCATGGAGGTAGAGTATGGTTCCAATGGCTCTGAGCACTATGGGACTAAACATCTGAGGTCATCGGTCCCCTAGAACTCAGAACTACTTAACCCTAACTAACCTAAGGACATTACACACATCCATGCCCGAGGCAGGATTAGAACCTGCGACCGTAGGGGTCGCGCGGTTCCAGACTGAAGCGCCTAGAACCGCTCGGCCACACCAGCCGGCGAGATAGAGAATGCTTATAGCAGTCTAAGGCGTCGGAGCCCAGCATTTCAATGGTACGGTCATGTGTAGTATGAGCTCTTCAAAATGGTTCAAATGGCTCTGAACACTATGGAACTTAACAGCTGAGATCATCAGTCCCCTAGAACTTAGAACTGCTTAAACCTAACTAACCTAAGGACATCACACACATCGATGCTCAAGGCAGGATTCGAGCCTGCGACCGTAGCGGTTGCGTGGTTCCAGACTGAAGCGCCTAGAACCGCTCGGACACCCCGGCAGGCAGTATGAGCTCCGAAGGAAGTAATAGTTTGCCGGTTTTAGTTGTGCTACATGCCTCAAAAGTGCTTTAAAGTGAAGGTATATTTATTCCGGTGTGTGCGTGTTTTTTTTTCTTTTTGAAAGTGCTGATTTTTAAGTAATTTTGTGTATGAGAAAAGACAGTAATTCCGCGTGGCATATTGAGCAGATCGATGACCAAAAACTTGAGTGCATTAGACGCCGATAAACTTAATAGCGTGGCGAGCAACTTCATTGAAGATCAATCAGTAACTGTTCAGACTTCGGGAAATACGTTACCATAAACTTGCTAACATGAATGGAATGGTTTGTGCATGACTGTGTTAGGATTAGCACGGGCTTGGCAGTGAACTTGTAATTCTAAACTTTAGAACAGACCGAAGTTTTTCCAGTATTTCCACCTTCAATTCAAATTTAAGACCTCTTCCCGATTTTTAGAATACTTACGTTGTATGCAGTCTGGAGCGAGTCGCAGTGCGGTAGGTTTCTGTTCGGCTTTCCTACCGTGGATCTACTGCGACGAGCTCACAGGTAGGTGCTGGTTTAATCCCGGAAAGGACCCGCGCCGCCGAACGTCATGTTGTATATTTTAATATTTACGACCAATCCGACATCTCTAACTTTTAAATTTCTTACCATCTATCATCTTTAATATTTAAATATCACGCCTTAAACCTTTTCGATAACGTTATTGCACCTGGCAATTCTGCGTGGAGCCAACCGAATGGATAAAGGTCCAAGTCTTGTGGAGTCTGCATAAACGTACTTTTTATTTTAAAAGGTTTTCAAATTTGTCCCTCTACAAAAACTACCTGAGACAGAGTAAGACGGAATTCATAAAATGCAAACATCTAATTACATCCAAAGGAGTTTTTCAGAACTATCAATTATTTTGTTGCAAATGTTTGTCTGTCCTCAAAGCATTCACTTTCTTCTGGTAGGGATTTGAGCTACTCTATGTACATCTACATCTTCATCCATATTCCGCAAGCCATCTGACGGTATGTGGCGGAGGTTACATTGAGTACCTCTATCGATTCTCCCTTCTATTCCAGTCTCGTGTTGTTCGTGGAAAAAAAGATTGTCGGTATGCCTCTGTGTGGGCTCTAATCTCTCTGATTTTATCCTCATGGTCTCTTCGCGAGATATACATAGAAGGGAGATATATACTGCTTGAATCTTCGGTGAAGATACGTTCTCGAAACTTTAACAAAAGCCCGAACAGAGCTACTGAGCGTCTCTCTTGCAGACCTATCATCTCCGTAATGCTTTCGCGATTACTAAATGATCCTGTAACGAAGCGCGCTGCTCTCCGTTTGGTCTTCTCTATCTTTTCTATCAACCCTATCTGGTATGGATCCCACACAAGTGAGCAGTATTCAAGCAGTGGGCGAACAAGTGTACTGTAACCTACATCCTTTGTTTTCGGACTGCATTTCCTTAGGATTCTTCCAATGAATCTCAGTCGGGCAACTGCTTTACCGACGATTAATTTTATATGGTTAAAATGGTTCAAATGGCTCTGAGCACTATGGGACTTAACATCTATGGTCATCAGTCCCCTAGAACTTAGAACTACTTAAACCTAACCTAAGGACATCACACAACACCCAGTCATCACGAGGCAGAGAAAATCCCAGACCCCGCCGGGAATCGAACCCGGGAACCCGGGCGTGGGAAGCGAGAACGCTGCCGCACGACCACGAGCTACGGACTTTTATATGGTCATTCCAAATTCCCGCGCGGGATTAGCGGAGCGGTCTGAGGCGTTGCAGTCATGGACTGTGCGGCTGATCCCAGAGGAGGTTCGAGTCCTCCCTCGGGCATGGGTGTGTGTGTTTGTCCTTAGGATAATTTAGGTTAAGTAGTGTGTAAGCTTCGGGACTGATGACCTTAGCAGTTAAGTCTCATAAGATTTCACACACATTTGAACATTTTTCATTCCATTTTAAATCACTCCTAATACGTACTCCCAGATAGTTTATGGAATTAACCGCTTCCAGTTGCTGGCCTGCTGTATTGTAGCTAAATGATAAAGGATCTTTCTTTCTATGTATTCGCAGCACACTACACTTGTCTGCATTGAGATTCAGTTGCCATTCCCTGCACCATGCATCCATTCGTTGTAGATCCTTCTGCATTTCAGTACAATTTTCCATTGTTACAACATCTCCATATACTACAGCATCATCCGCAAAAAGCCTCAGTGAAATTCCGATGTTATCACAAGGTCATTTATATGCATTGTGAATAGTAACGGTCCTACGACACTCCCATGCGGCACACCTGAAATCACTCTTATTTCGGAAGACTTTTCTCCATTGAGAATGACATGCTGTGTTCTGTTATCTAGGAATTCTTCAATCCAACACACAATTGGTCTGACACTCCATATGCTCTTACTTTGATCATTAAACGACTGTGGGGAACTGTATCAAACGCCTTGCGGAAGTCAAGAAACATGGCATCTACCTGGCAACACGTGTCTATGACCCTTTGAGTCTTGTGGACGAATATCGGCAGCTGGGTTTCACACGATCGTCTTTTTCGAAACCCATGCTGATTGCTATAGAGAAGATTTCTAGTCTCCAGAAGTCATTACAGTCGAACATAATACGTGTTCCAAAATTCTACAACTGATCGACGTCAGAGATATAGGTCTATAGTTCTGCACATCTGTTCGACGGCCCTTCTTGAAAACGGGGATGACTTGTGACCTTTTCCAGTCTTTTGGAACGCTACGATGTTCTAGAGACCTACGGTACACCGCTGCAAGAAGGGGGGCAAGTTCTTTCGCGTACTCTGCGTAAAATCGAACCTCATAATGTCCAGCGGCCTTTCCTCTTTTGAGCGATTTTGATTGTATTTCGGCCTTTAGTCTGTCATCCTCTGTTTCAGTACCATTTTGGTCACAGAGTGTATGGACATTTTGTTTTTTTCCATCTAATGCTTTGACATAAGACCAAAATTTCTTAGGATTTTCTGTTAAGTCAGTATATAGAACTTTTCTTTCGAATTCATTGAACGCCTCTCCCACAGCCCTCCTCACACTACATTTCGCTTCGCGTAATTTTTCTTTGTCTGCAAGGCTTTGGCTATGTTTATGTTTGCTGTGAAGTTCCCTTTGCTTCCGCAGCAGTTTTCTAACTCGGGTGTTTTACCACGGTGGCTCTTTTCCATCTCTTACGATCTTGCTTGGCACATACTCATCTAACGCATATTGTACGATGGATTTGAACTTTGTCCACTGATCCTCAACACTATCTGTACTTGAGACAAAACTTTTGTGTTGAGCCATCAGGTACTCTGAAATCTGCCTTTTGTCACTTTTGCTAAACAGAAAAATCTTCCCACCATTCTTAGTATCTCTATTTACGACTGAAATCATCGATGCAGTAACCACTTTATGATCGCTGATTCCCTGTTCTGCGTTAACTGTTTCAAATAGTTCGGGTCTGTTTGTCACCAGAAGGTCCAATATGTTATCGCCACGACTCGGTTCTCTGTTTAACTGCTCAAGGTAGTTTTCAGATATTGCACTTAAAAATATTTCACTGGCATTCTAACATTCTTCGTGGTGTCTGTTTGTTCTATATCGTGTCTCCCTACCACTTTCGCGCAACGACGCTCTGAGCGTGTTTTTTAGGGAATTGACTAGTTTGAACCTGGGACCTGTTGCTGGTAAGGAGACGTCAGACCACACATGACAAGTAGAATTCAGAAGATTTCAGTGAGACTAGCGATGATTTAACCAAATACTTAATGATTTCAGCGTCAGCTCCACTGCACTCCCTGTAAAAGAATCTTAATACTAACTAAATTTAGTGGAAGGGATTCAAGGCTTTCCTATTTTTAGTGAGCTGGTAAAATATCGTCGACAAAACAGTTAAGTTTACCATTGGAAATTTTACTCTACTCACAAAACATTGTTTATAAATTGCACTATTGATAAAAGGAAATGTTTTAATACAGGATGGTAAAAAACCAACTGCGTTCAACAAAAATGTGAACGAATATTCCCTGAATGGGTTTCCAAGTTCTACAATGGATCGAAGGATGACCTATACCATATCACATCTATAATCTAGGTTTAAATTAAGTTTCACAAAAGAGAAAACTATCAAAATGGTCTACAGTGACCCTCAATTATCTTTAATTACTCATCTAACTTGTCGTAAATTACAGTGGCTGATGTGGCTTCTCAATAACTATATAACAGAAAAATCATCGCGTTTCAGATTTTTATTTCAAGTGGCAAATGTGAACACCATGAGCTCTAATTGACGATCGACAATAGTATTACGCAAAAAGGGGTTGTAACAGATGAGACTTCTGCAGCTTTGAGTGAAGGTTTATGCACGGTTATGCGGAATCGCGTGCGTTCATTACCTCGTCGGTGTTCGTCAGGGGGCGGCGAACAGCACAGCTCCGCTCACCTCGCCGTCTCGGAAGCAACTCAACTCTTAACTTCTCCTTACTACAGTTTACCGAAGTTGGTTTAAAAATCTATCTGGCTGTGTTTTCATCTGACCAATCAGGGTCTCAATGTTAACCTTAAGCTCCGCCTACAAAAATTCTGTCTATCCAATGAGAAACGTTATACTTTTCGTGGTGGGGCAATGTTTTTAAAGTTTGCAACGTAACAGAGACGCGAGAAAGTCTAACGCTAAAACTTGCAGCTGGTGTGTGGCCCTTTTTGTGTTATCGTAAGATCTATACTGTTCTTCTGGAGGGCTCTAGCTTTTAAGATGGGCTGGAGGGTGGTCCTGACGTAACATAGACGCGAAAAAGTCTCACGCTAAAACTTGCGTCTGGGGTGGTCCTAGCGGTTAGCTGGCGACATGGGTGTCCGTCCCTTATCGTAGGGCCTTCTCGCTTAACACGGTTCTGCTCTCGGCTTCTGTTCTCGTTTCTCCCCCCGGAACTGCGTCTGTCTGACGGTGGGAAGGTATGACATGCATTTAGGCATTCTTGTGTTAGTCCATGGTATTCCATTTGCTCACTCGTTACTCGTATTACTTTGGTTAATTTAATGTCACGATTTATTCGGAGCTATGTGGCATACTACTGGATTTGCTTATCATGTCAGGGTTTTCATGGAAGGTGTTGGATTTGCCTGACACCTTACAGTATACCCAGTAGTATATTAAGAAACATACTTCAAGGAATACCTGTTAAGCACTAGGTGGGAATGATAAGGATTTAACTGATTCACACGGTCAACTGCATTTAAATTATCATTTTTTGGTAATTAGAACTCTGTCGAGAGGCAGCAGCTGTCCGACGATTGTGTTGTCAGTTAATTATCAGTTCACCTGATAAATACCTACATACTGCAGAACACCCACATTCAAAACCAAACAGAAACAACAACAGAAGAAAGAGACAGCACATAATTTAAGAAACATATGAATCATAATGCAATTGTAAATATGATAGTAACAATATTAAAGTAAATCCCATAAGTTTTGAAAATGTATACAGAAAATATATGCCAGTACTAAAAGGTATTTGTCCCAATCTACTAATACAGAACAATCAATGCAAGAGGACACATACAAAACATGAACCAAAATAGAATTGTAAATTCTTTACAAAAAAAAAAAAAAAAAAAACAATGAAGCAGTGCATATTTCTACTTCAAAAGTCGTATTTAATAGAGATGGTCATACACGAAAGAGAAACTATATTCAAAGACTGAAAGAACAGAAATGGAAAACCATCCATTAAGTAAGGAGTCCGCAGCTCGTGGTCGTGCGGTAGCGTTCTCGCTTCCCGCGCCCGTGTTACCGGGTTCGATTCCCGGTGGGGTCAGGCATTTTCTCTACCTCGTGATGACTGGGTGTTGTGTGATGTCCTTAGGTTAGTTAGGTTTAAGTAGTTCCAAGTTCTAGGGGACTGATGGCCATAGATGTTAAGTCCCATAGTGCTCAGAGCCATTAAGTAAGGAAAACAGGAAGAGAACGTCCTCCCTTCCCACCTCTCTCTATCTCCTTACCCTCCCCCCACGCCCCCCCCCCCTTGCCCCCTTATCTCTCCTGTAAGAAACTCACACTGGGAGAGAAAGAGAGATAGAGAGAGAGAGAGAGAGCGAGATAGAGAGTAAGTAATGTTATTAACTCAGTAGCTACCTACATTTTTACATATTTATTCTCTCAAAGAATAATAGTCAAAATGCTTAGCGGCGTCCTAAAAATATAATATACAGCACTGGTGAAAATATTTTGCAACATTTCCTGAAATATCTTTGTATCCGTTAATTGTATTTTGCAACATTCAAGTCTCATGTTTCGTTGGGTTACACTGTTATTTTCTCGAAGTACTACTAATGACAGACAGATTCTTGCCTGAGATGTATGAAGCACATCAGAATTGCTCTCCAAAAGATTCTTGTAAGAATGCTACATTTCTACCTTACGTCTTAGTTTATTTTTCCTTCTCTGTGAGTGTGCCTCCTTCTCGAATTATATTTCTAAATACACGGCGGTAGGAAGTCATTAAGGAACAGAGTTCTCTGTTCCAAGGCTGGGAGGGGGGGGGGGGGGGGGGCTCCTCACGCCAGACAGATGCAGCTATCATGGGCTACCTGTTATCGGTCTGGACGTGCGCTAGCCACCTCGTCATACCTAAGAGCGAGCTCAAAAAGTTGAACGCTATAGAGACAGGAACTATTGTTAACATTGTTTCAGATATCAACATAAAAATAATGTCTGTAGCCTGATTTCGTTTGCACACAACTTTACCAAAAACCAAAATTATTTAGAAGGAAAAATCATGGCATTGATGTAATATTCTACAAAATTATATTTTGCAACACTAACTGAACAACGTCCTTACATAGCAAGGTTATATTGTAAGTTATTACTTCCGCGCCGTTCATTTTTTATTTGTAATGTGTAAAATTTCTACCTAGAACCAACGGCAAATTTAGTAAATTCCAAAAAAACGTGTCTTAACCATCCAATATCTTATTAAGAATTGCGTTGTAAAATATACAGTTATGATACTATTTTTACTGAAGACAGTCGATTTCGGTCCAGCTTCGGGTCTCGAAAAGCAACTCAGCTATACATTGTCACAGCTGCAATGTCAAATGTAAATTACAGAATATTCCATCACTATTGTTAGCTTTCAATAGGCAATGGTAATGTCCCGCCAAAATCGGAGACCGTTGCGTCCACAGTATTCCTATATTTTGAGCTTCAAACTGTGACAATGCATAGCTGAATTGCTTTTTGAGACCCGGAGTTGGTTTGATGTTGATCGAAATCGAAGCTCTTCAATAAAAATAGTAGTACAGCTATGTATTTTTCAACGCAATTCTTATCCATCTTTAAAGCTTTTAGCACCACCTACACAAAATATTTTTGAATACGTTATTGTCGTTGCTTTTTTCAGAATGAGGTGGACTTTCAGTTTAACGAACAGTTTGTGACGTGACACAATTCTTAGTCGTATGAATTTTTACTACCGTTAATTGGTAAGAGTGCTTTGTCCGTCGTTAAAACCACAAAATTTATCATTTAATCCAATGTGAAAACAATTATGAGGCGGAGAGTAAATTATTCAGTCAATATTTCTTAAATAATACAAAAAGAAATTTCTATATTTATGGAAATTTCATTGCACTACTAGCAGTTCTTGTCGAATTTGTGATTTATGTTTGTTTCTATAATCTCTGTGTCTGCGGACATACCTAGTGCTCTGCAACATGTATCCGTATTCCACACGCATGTCACTGAGGACACCACCCGTTTCAAAGCGTTTGTATCGAGTAAACAGGTTCCTGAACCATTAAAACTTCTCATCGTGGTACTGACTCGTGCAAAACACACTACAAAATGTAACGGTACATATTGCTCATTTCGTTTTGTTCCAGTTTTTCATCATTCTACGACTTGGAAGAGTTTTCTATTAAGCCTTTACAAACAGCGACAGTATCGTGTAAGTAATGTTATAAATCTGGAAACGACACGCGAAATAAGATGAATAACCTTCCCACATTTACTTTACGTTTATTTTATGTATGCATAAAGAATTTTGTGTTGCTGGATACCACTATCAGATTAAAGTAATCACATCTGATATAGCGAAATAGATTAATATTGCGCATACATAACGCAGCCAATGTGGCATCGGCACACGCAAACATAATTGAAAGTAGCGCTTGATGAACATACAGAACGATATTGAAAATACTGCTCGGAACAAAGGATTCCATCTTTCGCCTGCTTTAGACACATAGACCTGCAGGTTAATTCATGTTTCACGTAACAGAGAGAAATGAGGTTACCTCCACAGCTTGCTAATTAGTGAATTACTTGGGTCCTCTCACACACAGACGGCTTTATCTTCCGTCATGTCCTACACAGCTCGCGAGTTTTGCTTTGAGTTAATGAAATGTCCTGCTTGGTCGTTTGTGTGTACACATATGCGTTATAACGCTCTGTATAGAAGCATACGTAGGTGTTTATCAAGAAGAGGACCAAAAACAGTATACACACGTTGCTGAAAGAGATTTACTCGTACGTTATAACGTATTTGAGTTTATCTGACAGCTAAACCGTTTTGACGGCCTGCGCGATGATCACATGAACGTTTGTGGGATACATGGGCAGTGGCTGGACATATGAAAAGAAATGCGGCTGGTGTGTGCCGTTTCAGCGATCTGGATGTGCTCTTGGTTATGAACTACGAGTAAAATAGGCAGCTTCAAGTTTATAGTTCCTGACATGGATTCATCTTACACAATAACTTACGTCTTTCGTGTTTAGATCGACATATATTTATTCACCCAGGTCTACAGCGCCACATACTCATCAGTGCACAATCTCTTTCCATGACAATTGCTTTCGACATTAGTTAAAACCCTACATTTTCGCTTCCAAGATGTTTCTCAAATGATTTTAAATGTTTTCTGTGTGTTTGCTACTGCAGTCTGACAAAATGTTAATACAATTTAGGAGAAAATACGTCGTCTTGTATGTGGTGCAATGCCTCACCGTCGCGCCGACCACATCTACTTTTCGCCGGCATACGTCACGGACTGGTTCTTAGAATAGAGATGTAGGCTATATATATGATATATGTGGTGCAATAGCTCTGCGTTGCGCCGGACACGTCTACTTTTCACTGGCACATATCACGGACTAGTTCTTAGGACAGAGGTGTAGGCTTGTGTATAACCCAGGATTTATTTTAATGGTTGAATTTTTCTACTCTTTTTTGGATAATACGGTCTGTTGATCAGATGCGGCAAGTAACAGTTGTTTATGGGGAAGTGTACCATCAATCAGGCTTTGCGTAAGAGCTTCAGCTTGCTCTTCAGGAATTTTCGCAATATATATCTATAGTCAATAACAGCTAGTGTCACATTGTAGCCTCTCCACACGAATTATTTAAATTAAAATGGAAATGGAGCCAAGCGTAACCTCCCCGCAAATAATATTTAATAAAAAATGTGAAATGGAACCATGCGTGAACTCCCCACAAAATTGATAGATGAAAATTGACCATAAACCAAGAACAATAATATTGATTAATTAATGAACCATGTAGGAAATGTAACCTCCTAACAGAAATAATAATATCTGGTAAATTTTATAAGGTCAGCAGCGCTGACCTTCGGCCCTGTGAAATAATGAAACCTGATAAATTTTATAAGGACAGCTGCGCTGACCTTCAGCCCTGTATTCAAAATAACAAAAAGCAAAAAATTCTTACCTCAATAAAAAACTGCATCTATATCTGCTCTTATCGATCGACACAGTTTCGTGCAATGCTGGCATACATTTAATTTTGATTCTTGGAGGAAATGCATAGGAAATATTCTTTAAATTGAAATGATTACTTTTCTTTAAAAAATTTACTTTATAAAAAAATTATTATTGGTGCATTTTTTGAACAAATTAATTACAATTAACATACATTATTAGATTTGCGCAATGCTGCTTCATTACCTTCTATAACAATACTCACCGTCCCGAATCGTGACCAGAGTCGCGAGAAGAGCACGCCACCGACGCATGCGGACTTCTGCTCAGTACAACCGTCCACTCGCTACTACTACTGCCGACTGACTACTACTACAGACAGAGTACAACTGCTCCTGCCGATTCGCTACATGGTACTGGCGACTCGCGCGGTCAAGCGCAGACAAGCAACGATAAATAACTCTCTGGTCAGAGATTCTGTCATGCCTCACCATCGCTGGTAATGAATACATACGTCTTTCATAACCCTGCACTGGGGGGGCAAAAATTTGGCAGCGATGGTGAGTCATTTGGACTTGCCATGAGCAACAAATTTTTTTCTAACTATCTTTACAATCACAGAATATACAGATATATAGGTGTAGAACATGAAGTAAATATATAGTGCACACGCACTGTGTACAGAACATATCAGGTAATGACAAATATATATACAATGAGTACAAAACAAATTAACAAATGACATAAGTGCACATGCACTGTACTTCAGAACATATCAGCAAATCAAAAAGATGTATAGGTCATGAATACAAATCATGTTAGCAAAAATGATTTTCACTATGTTACAAGAATTAGGATAGGAAAGGGAAGGATTGCATCATGGTTGTAGCACTTTAGGTTGCACGCAGCTGCACTGAAAGTCCATATCTTTCTACAGAAACACAACACCAAGTGAGACAATCTGA
The DNA here is from genome assembly GCF_021461395.2 of Schistocerca americana. NCBI lineage: Eukaryota > Metazoa > Arthropoda > Insecta > Orthoptera > Acrididae > Schistocerca > Schistocerca americana. The sequence continues at coordinate 720,641,649 of NC_060121.1, read as the reverse complement.
AGTTCTTTTCCCAGAAGTATTATTCAGCGTAGCCAAGACACTGAAATGTCGTAGTAATATTCCATGTTATCTTTGTGGTGGTACATTAGGTACACCAAACAGTGGGACCATAATAGCATCTCCATCGCTCACGGTGGTGGACAGCATGTCGTGTCAACACCACGTTTTTGTAGGGTACACCAACGTAGAATTAGTGCAAAAACCAAATATAGTGCTCCATGATCATGAGGATATACAGGACAAACGGATATTGCAGTAATTCCAGGTAATTAGGTCAGAAGGTGAAGGACATTAAGTCACATACTAGTCTTCATTGAGAATTACACTAATAGTTGGTGGCACTCATTGCCCAGTTATTGAACCTTTCTGTACCATGTATGTAGTATTACAGAATAGTGTTCATGAGTTGTTTTACAGAGAACATTTGCACTCATTGCCTAATTATAAACCATCAGAAGTCATCACTGAAAACAGGAGCTAGTAAATGACATAGTATTACAGAATAATGTTCATGAGTCGTTTTACAGAGAACATTGGCACTCATTGCCTAATTATAAACCATCAAAGGTCATCATTGAAAACAGGAGCTAATAAATGACATAGTATTACAGAATAATGTACATAAATCGTTTTACAGAGAACATTGGCACTCATTGCCTAATTATAAACCATCAGAAGTCATCATTGAAAACAGGAGCTAATAAATGACATAGTATTACAGAATAATGTACATGAGTCGTTTTACAGAGAACATTGGCACTCATTGCCTAATTATAAATCATCAGAAGTCATCATTGAAAACAGGAGTTAATAAATGACATAGTATTACAGAATAATGTACATAAATCGTTTTACAGAGAACATTGGCACTCATTGCCTAATTACAAAGCTTTTTTTTAAGCAATGCATTGCGTTGGGTAATTACTGAAGAATGAATATATTTGCTTTTGAGTTGTTGGTGCAAATGAAGATGTGTAACGTCATTCGTCATGAGTCAGCTGTAGCAAGATTATGAAACAAGTAGAGTATATGTAACCACATTCATAAATGACATAGGTTGAATGAACAACTGCTTATAGCACATTAATCTCATAAATAATTTCTCCTGCAAAATACAAAAATGGATTATTAAACTGAAAGAAGAAACGCATTTTATGCCGAAAAGTAGTGAACTTCGAATTAACAGGTAGTGAAATGTGTATAAAAAAATATGTGTTCCCTAGCTGTCCTTTCCAAAACCTTCACTCATCATACTATGCAATATAACACATACTGTCAAAACGTACTGCAACAAATACTTAAATAACTACATAGCATCTCTTAACTAACAGCAAACATATAAACTTCATCATTATTTTCATCTGCAAAGAAAAACTTCATTATCCATATCACCATAACTCCATTATTATCATCACCTGTAAAGAAAAACTTCATTATCCATAGTAGCATATTCTTCATCATTATTCATCACCATTCATTATCCTCTGCAAAAAAAATCACTTCATTACTCATTACACAACTATTCCTTATTTCTAGCATATTTCATCACTAAAACTAAGATGTGTAGTTCTGTCTGACAGCCTGCATCAATCGCCTTGCATTCTGAAAGAAAAAATTAGTTAAGACTGCTATTCTACGATGTGTACGGTATATTCTTGTTAATGCTTGTTAATTCTGATCCATTTACTCTTCATCACGAGGTATTGCATCTTCTTTCGTTCATTCCGAAGGTGAAATTCCCATTTCTGTTTAATTTATTTCTTTTACACGTTATTTCTTTTTGAAAATGATGAGCAAAGATTAATGTCTTGCATTTAAATCATACACTTATTAAATAAAATCTGGTTTATAGTAACATAATTGAGCATACAGCATAGCATGACAGAAAACGTAATATGTCAAAAACATAGATAGTGTTCAGAGACAAAAATGTACCCAGTGTATCACAATGTTGCAGCAAAAGAAAAAAAAAAAAAAGAAGTAAAGTAGTCACGATGTTGAGATATCATAAGGCAAAATGTCAAAGTCAACTGGTGTTTGCTATATCTTAACTATTTCATAGTGCATACAAACAAAACGGGAAAACAATCGTACATACATAAAAAATGATGACAAGAAATGTGACTTTCTTTGTGTTCAGCTCGTATGTTGTGTAGTTAACAGAGGCGAGAATTAAAGACTTTAATGGTGAGAGAATTTAATAAAATTAATATGTCACTAGATAAAATTGCATAATTATTCATAATATACGTAAGTTTATCTGGAAAAATGCGCAGGGTCTGATGTGTAACGACAAGAAGAGCGACCTGCTAACCTTACCTTGCCGGGCACTTGCCAAGAAAAATACGACAATCATCAGTAAGTAGTCACATAAATATAATTGCATAAGTTGTCATAAAAATGTGTAAGTTCATCTGGAATTGTGCACGGTCTGATGTGTAACGACAAGAAGAGCGACCTGCTAACCTTACCTTGCCGGGCACTTGCCAAGAAAAAATGCGATGATCATCAGTAAGTGTTCATGTGCATATATAATTGCATAAGTGGTCATAAAAATCAGCTAATGGCATTACAGCATGTTAAATCATAAAGTATCGTCATTCAATAAAAGGTATGATATTCGATATGTGGTGGTTTCCTTTGGATTTTCTGGTTCTCAAAGTCTCGACGTGTACAACATTGGGGTGAGGAATGCTGAGAATCCGATATGGACCTGCGTATAGAAGTTCAAATTTACTGAACCTACCTTTTTCTCTATTGGACAAATAGTGTGTACTTACTAATATCTTCTGTCCAATGTGAAATTCACGGCGTGTACAAACTTGTTTTTGCTGTCTTCTCCGGCGCTCTGCGGCACGTATGATGTTGTTCAGCGCAATGTCAATTATTTCATGGTGTCGTAGTCGACGAGATGTAGGAAAGTTTACTAATTCTTTAATTTTGTTAGGTGGTTCAACATTATTCAGTATAACAGACGGAGATAGCATAGTGGATTCATTTGGTATGGAATTAATTATATCAGCATGTTTCAAATAACGTTTTCGTGAACAAGATTCTGCGTGTCGGAAGTATTGTTTGCGTTACTGGAATATGCAACCTTTACTGTATCTAGTCAAATTCTATCTGACGTGTTATTATTTTCGGGAGGATGCTGTGGCATTTCGACTATTTGAACTTTTCTATTATTTCTTCCTGACGTCTTACGTTCTAGATGATACCTACTGTCTGGTTCATTCATGATAATATGTTGTTGCTGATGTTCTTGCTGCTGATAAGACCGACTGTTATTAAATGTACGCTGAAAACTGTGCTCATTATTTTTACGTCTGTCATGATAGTCATTTCTATACGGCGCATTGCGATAGGAATTGAAATAGTGTGTTTTCTGTATGTAGTTATTTCCTTGTTGCTTTGCGTTACTATTTGTTGGAGCTGAGACTATATGTGCACGCGGCGAAACATTAAAGCTTGGTTGCCCTTGTACATTACATTGTTGGTTAGGTATGCTAACCGGCTGGTTTTGTTGCTGCTGCAGTGAAAAATCTCTAATGTTACCAAAATGCGTTCGCTATTGCTGATAATTTTACACATACTAATGATTAAAATTTTTTTTGTTTAAAAAGTTCTCGTGTTTGTCATTTCTGGAGCGTCTAATGATAAATTGTCTCTTTCGGTAAAAACTTGTCATATCGGGTTTTCTTTACTCTGTTCTTAATCCTAGGTAGAGCAATAGTTAAAGAGCTGTTTTGATAGATATAAAGGATAGTAGAAGAGAAGGCAGCAGTGCAGAAAACTAAAGATGAAATAGCACTACTACGGCTCAGGGCCCTGTGCACCCTATGGCACATACTCATTAAAGCGTAATGAATCCCCTGAGGTCAATTACGCGCTGTAAATGCATTTTAGCTTTTGTGTTACAGGCAATGCCAGTGAAAATTCGAAAGCAAATTTCTGTATCCACGCTAATTCAAGTTTCTGCATTACAGGCAATGCTATTGAAAATACAAAAAGAAATTGTCGTATACGGTTCAAAACGTGTACCTGTGCTCCGTCATTTTCAAACACCTTGGATTTTATTACAGATAAATATTGCTTATTATCAACGTTCTCGTCACTGAATGTGTGAACAGGTTCACGATTACATAAGAATCTGTTTGTCTGTATCTTTTCGGATTTTAAGTCGCGTAGCTTTTCAGATTTTAAGTCGCGTAGTCTCTGTAAATTACTTAAGTTATACTGGCTGTATGAGTATGACAAATGATCGGAATGTGCCGTATGCTGCGACGTGTTAGTGAGTGAAACAATTTTCATTTCTGTTACTTTAATACTTTCGTCAATTTGGCTGATCTGTTGTTCACATTTCTTGTCGACTTCCGTATCCACAATGTGTGAAAGTTCTGGTGACTTTAAATTAAACTCGTCGTATACCTGTGCTCTGTCATTTTCAAATACCTTAGATTTTCTTACGGATAAGATTTGCTCGTGATCAACGTTATCGTCTCTGAACGTGTGAACAGGTTCACTATTGCATACGAATCTATTTGTCTCTGTCACTTCGTATTCTAAGTCACGTAGTCTCTGTAAATTGCCTAAATGACACTGGCTGTGTTAGTGTGACAAATGCTCGTAACGTGGCGTATTCTGTGACGTATTAGTGACTGAAACATTTTTTATTTCTGTCACTTTAATACGTTCGTCAATTTGGTTGTTCTGTCGTTCACTTTTATTATCGACTTCCAGAGTGTGTGAAACTTCTAGTGACTTTAAATTAAACTCGTCGCGTATCTGTGTTGCGTTTTTAGGCCATTGTTCAGCGACTACACTTATTTCGTCTCTATGTGATTCTGTTGTGGCTGCATGTCTATTATCTAATTCTTGTGCAACAGTTCCAACTTCTTCATTACGGTTACTAGCACAAGCCTTAGTATCCTCACGTAATTGTTCTTTGCTGTCATAACATTGCGTGGCAACGGCTGTAATCTCTTCACTAAGTTGTTTGATCTGTTCATTAACGTTGTCGTGTTTTTCGTTCGGCTGTTTAAGACTTTCAGAAAATCGTTTGTTCTGTTCTCTAAATTGGCTGTTCTGTTCTTTAAGTTGTTTGTTCTGTTCATCAAGTTTTTTGAGAAACTCTTCTTGTTCTTTCATCAATTGTTTGAAATTTTCATTACGTTGTTTGTACGATTCATTAAGTTGTACCAGTATTTCCATAATTTGATCCACAGTAACATTACCTACTCTATTCTCTGTGGTGTTTGATGGCGTACCTGCAATTGTCACGTTTTGTGTGACCATTTGGTCATTCTGTAATTTACAAAAAGGTTTGCCAATCGGATGTGCATTGTTGGTCACTACACCGGAATTAACTAAATCTGTCGTACTCTGATTACACTGTTCATTTTCATTAGAAAAATTTGTCTGTTCGTCACGTGAATTTTGCAAACCGGTTGTGTTAAGCTGGGCAGCGCTCATTGCAACAGAACGCCCCGCGTCATCAATTGTCGTTAAATTAACAGAGGACACAATTTAATTCGTCTGTTCATCACTAGGATCAAAATCAACATTAGTGGCCGGTACACACTGACTGTCTGTAAATTGAGGACTGTCATTAAGACACTGAGTGTCGCAAGTACTATCGGTGAAGATATTTAAGTCGGTTATTTCACTCATTATACCTCGCGATGTACTACTAACAGTTTTTCGCGGCATTCTTCTCAAAACAAATTAATCGCAAATGAAATAAGCACAATGCAAAAAGCAACAAACACAAATACAACAAAGAGCAACGAATTGCCGATGATCTGTGAAAGAAAGTGACAAGATTAGTAAATGCGTTGCGCCAAATGCTAATTATATTTAAGTAAATAAGAGCAGATATTTGACTACTTCTTAGAAGATTCACAAAGAAATACGATCCTGGTCCGGATGGCGCCTAGTGTAACCTCTCCACACGAATTATTTAAATTAAAGTGGAAATGGAGCCAAGCGTAACCTCCCCGCAAATAATATTTAATAAAAAATGTGAAATGGAACCATGCGTGAACTCCCCACAAAATTGATAGATGAAAATTGACCATAAACCAAGAACAATAATATTGATTAATTAATGAACCATGTAGGAAATGTAACCTCCTAACAGAAATAATAATATCTGGTAAATTTTATAAGGTCAGCAGCGCTGACCTTCGGCCCTGTGAAATAATGAAACCTGATAAAATTTATAAGGACAGCTGCGCTGACCTTCAGCCCTGTATTCTGAATAACAAAAAGCAAAAAATTCTTACCTCAATAAAAAACTGCATCTATATCTGCTCTTATCGATCGACACAGTTTCGTGCAATGCTGGCATACATTTAATTTTGATTCTTGGAGGAAACGCATAGGAAATATTCTTTAAATTGAAATGATTACTTTTCTTTAAAAGATTTACTTTATAAAAAAAAATTATTATTGGGGCATTTCTTGAAAAAATTAATTGCAATTAACATACATTATTAGATTTGCGCAATGCTGCTTCATTACCTTCTATAACAATACTCATCGTCCCGAATCGTGACCAGAGTCGCGAGAAGAGCACGCCACCGATGCATGCCGACTTCTGCTCAGTACAACCGTCCACTCGCTACTACTACTGCCGACTGACTACTGCTACAGACAGAGTACAGCTGCTCCTGCCGATTCGCTACATGGTACTGGCGACTCGCGCGGTCAAGCGCAGACAAGCAACGATAAATAACTCTCTGGTCAGAGATTCTGTCATGCCTCGCCATCGCTGGTAATGAATACATACGTCTTTCAACATGATTAGTGCATACTCTTTGAAATACGAAACTGTTGCGTAAAGCGTGAAACTTTTTAAAAAGGCGCAAGGAGAATAGAACAAGCAATATAAACGTCTATAATAGAATTATCATCACTGCAGTAGCAACAAGAACATAAATAGAGGACTAAGATTTTGCCACTAAAAACATTAAGAGTAGATGGCTGTGTTATAATAACAGACACAAAAACCATCAAAATGACCATGTTCGGCAATGATGGACGTATTATCTCGTGGCGAGAGGTGGGAACACGTAATACACACATGCACATTGTCTCACGTATATATAAAGATATTTTCGATGTGTAAAGTGTACAACAAGTGAGTGATGTTAAGTGTGTGTGAGACTACACAAATGGACCATTAGATAACTTATAAAGTCAACAAAATGAATCAGACTCTCACACACTGAGAACATCAAAAGAAATGGCTTAATACACACAAAAACGCACTTGAAAATGGGAATTATTTCTCGAAACGCGTCGTACGAATAGTGAAATAAAGAAAAATCGTGACTGGTAGCAGAAGATTTATTTATTTACCAACAAACCTATTGTTTCTACAGTCGCAGGCTTTCAAAAACCATTTATAATGGATCAAATCAGATGACTTACAAGTTCGTTGCGCCCTCCATCGGTAATGCTGGAAGTCAATATGGCGATGGCGCACCCTTAGTCTTGATGACAGCTTGCACTCTCGTAGGCATAGGTTCAGTAAGCTGCTGGAGGGTTTCTTGGGAAATGGCAGCCCATTCTTCACGGGGTTCTGCGCTGAGGAGGGGTTTCGATGTCGGTAGGTGAGGCCTGGCACGAAGTCGGCGTCCAAAAACATACCACAGGTGTTCTATAGGGTTCAGGCCATGACTCTGTGCAGATCAGTCCATTACAGGTATGTTATTGTCGTGTAACCACTCCGCCACAGGCAGTGCATTATGAACAGGCGCTCGATCGTGTTGAAAGATCCAATCGCCATCCCCCAATTGCTCTTCAACAGTGGGAAGCAAGAAGGTGGTTAAAACATCAATGTAGGCCTGTGCTGTGATAGTGCCACACAAAATAGCTAGGGGTGCAAGCCCCCTCCATGGAAAACACGACTACACCTTAACACCACCGCTTCCGAATTTTACTGTTGGTTCCACACACGCTGCCAGATAACGTTCGCCATACCCACACCCTGCCATCGTATCGCCACATTGTGTACCGTGATTCGTCACTCCACACAACGTTTTTTCCACTTGTAAGTAGGCTGTTTAGGTTTTTATGTTGGTAACGCCACGTAGTGCTCTGCATGAAATTCACTGACTGTGCTGTGTGCAATCTGTGACTGGTTGGCATTGTTGGAATATTCGCTATTGTAGTGTTGGGCAGTTGGAAGTGAATAGCACATGCCGTTGTGCTGTTGGAGATGAGCCGCCAGCAGTGGTGGATGTGGAGGGAGAGATGCCAGAGTTTTGAGAACGGACGATCTGGACGTGTGTCCGCCAGAAAAAGGAAATTTGTAAAGATGGATGTAATTAACTGATGACTTTTGATCATACTAAGGTAAATACAGCGTTTGTTATCTTTCAAAATCTGTCATTTTCTAACTATGCCTATCAGTAGTTAGTGCTTTCAGTAGTTAGAATCTTTAATTTAGCTGGCAGTACTGGCGCTCGCTGTATTGCAGTAGTTCGAGTAATGAAGATTTTTTTGAGGTAAGTGATTCATGATAGGTATACGTTATTAGAAAAAATTATGAATTACTGTGCTGGTAAACTTCTACGTTATTTGATGCGAAGAGAGATGAGTAAAACTGAACGTACTCAGACATTTCTCTCTTTACTTATTCTGATCATCACTAAACTAATTTTTTTTTTTTTAGCTCAACGCAATCTGACTTTCAATAGTCCCTACAAAACAATGATCCTGACTAACAACAACCTATGTTGTTGTTGTGAAGACATAGGTTATTGTTAGTCCGGGCCATTGTTTTGTAGGGATTATTGAAAGTTAGATTGCGTGGCGCTAAAAAAAATATTGTGTCTCAGTTTACTGATGATCAGAATAAGTAAAGAGAGAAATGTCTGAGTACGTTTAGTTTTACTCAACTGTCTTTGTATCAAATAATAGAAGTTCATCAGCACAGTAATTAATAATTTTTCTAAGGGGACGTTACATATGGCGACCCTTAACTGAGGATACCTCACTGGAATCTTCTGATTTTTCTTGTAGTTTGTGTGGTTAGTGTAGTTATTGTTTATTGCTAGCGAGTAACTGTAGAGAGAATCTCCTTTGTAGTTGTAGTTTTTCATTGTTGTACAGTAAAACAGTTTTGGCATGTATGTAGATTTGCACCAACTACTTCGCAGCTACGCTTTCAAATAACTGGATATTATTTTCAGTGCTACGTTAATGTGTTTTCTTATTTTGCTCTTCAAATTGTACTTTTCTGTGTTTTCGTGTGAAATATCGTGACAATTATGGAGTGTGAAAAACGTAGTACTAGGCTCCAAAGTAAACTGAGAAATGACAGTGAAGGCGAGAGTGGTGTGTTAGAGCCACCGTGTAATGAATTAACAAATATTCAGAATAGTAATTTGGTAATTGTGCATAGGGAAATGGACCAGGCAAAATATAATCGTGTAGACAGTGAAACAGCTAGCGAACAAGGTAGTATTGTCTATCGATCGGTCGGCAACAGCTCACCCCAGGAACTCGAAATGACAGGACACAATCTTGCAGATGCCGTAGATTCAGGTTTTGCGTCCTCACCTTTTTCTCAATTAAGTCAAGACACATTTTCTGCGTTTCAAAATACCAATGCTGCCGGTGCAAATGCACTGCCGATAGGCACAAAGGAACATCTTCCAGACACTAATACATTATTATTGCAATTAATGCAACAAATGAAATAAAATCAAAAACAAATGGAACAAAATCAGAAACAAATTAAAGAAACACTTCGACAAACACGTGAAGGTTTAACTGCTGAGTCACTTAAAATCGAATCGAAATGTCAAAAAGTCTGTAATGACGTAAAAACACAAATTTGTGAGCATTTTTTACCTATTTTTTCGCAACATGAAAATGCATTACAGAATCACGAAGCAGCCATAAAAGAACTGCAAACTATTGTTCATGAAAATCACGATACCTTTGCTAGCTAAAACTGACTGAGTTGCATGTACCGATTCGGCTAAACTTGCAAAAACTCAGGAAAACGTAAAGGACACAGTAGATATTCTGAAACTTGGTTCAGAAAGACACACGGAGAAAATCAGTTCATTATCAGAGAAAGTAGTCGAACATTCGGGTCAGCTAAATAATTTATCTACGAAGGTAGATGATAATCTGAATGACACCAGACCAGTGGTCTTTACTGACACAGAAGAGTACGAACAAACTAGGAAATTCAAACAAAATCAGAATCAAATTAATACGCAATACAAATGAGAAATCCGGGAAGTACAAGATCAGTTGCCACAAGCAATACAAGAATTACATATTTCAGAGGACACTCGCACACCAACACGGGAAGACGGACTTAGAAATAGAGAAAGGCCACAAAATAATAACACTGGGCATTTCGGAAATTATGAAATAAATTGGCAAGGTGCACCAAATTTTGAGATGGAACCATCGACTCGACTTAACAATGACCGATATGCGACTCGCCGACAATATGATTTTGACTATAAGCTGTTTGTTACTACACGTAAATTTAAAACATTTAAGAATTCTGGAAACGACATTCATCCACAAGCGTGGCTTCATCACTTCTCTCATTCTTTTCCTCTCAACTGGTCGTTAGAGCACGGATTAGAATTTATGTGTGGCCACTTAGAGAATGAACCTGCTGTAAGAGTGAGTTCAGTCATTCACGATTGTCACAGTGAAGGAGAATTTTATCATGCCTTCCTCTCAGTATATTGGTCTCAAACTACTCAAGATCGCATAAAACATACCATCATAAAGATGAAACATCTCGAACAATCTGAATTTTCCAGTCTCGTCAAATATTTTGACATGTTGCATAAGAATCAGTATCTGTCAAACCAATACAGCCTCTCAGAACTCATCCACATTTGCTTAATCAAATAGCCTGAACATTTTTGACATATTATTTTAGCAGGACACTGCAAAGACGACACTGAAGCTTTTCAGAGACTCTTACAAGAATTGGAAATTGACACTGACAATTGCGGGACACGAAACCAGGAGAACAACAATTATGGGTCACGTCCGTCACAGTTCCATGACCACAGAAACAATAACTGGACACGACAAGGCCGTTATTACAATTCAAATCGTCACCAAACAGACACCACCCGTATGACAACCGTTGGCAGAGTAATAATAATTACAGGGAAAGATCACCTCTCTGTGGTAATGAATATGATAGAGACAGTCAGAGAAACAGGACAATATGGGAATCAAAATAATTATTATCAAGGGAGACAGAATAACTTCAGATGCAACAGTCCACCGCGCAGTTACGAGTCAGGTAGAAATTCTCCAGCACGTGACTTACAAGTAGAAATTACAGAAACTACCGACAAGACGACAGACGATATAATCATAACGGAAGACCTGAATTTCATCAGAACTGGTGGGATTCAAATAGAGCAGGGCCCTCTTCGCAAGGTGAATTTGTAGAAGTTAGGTCTCTTAATCTCAATAACGACGCGTACCAACAAAGAGACAGTAGACAATAACTCACACCGCAGGCAGCCATGTGCGCCAGCTGGCTCAGAGAAAAGTAACATAGAACCTAACCTTGACAAAAATTGCAGTATTCTTTATCGACATATACCACATGATAATTGCGTTGGAGTTGAAACACTGCTTACTAGGGAGAGTAAAGGTTTACACCACATTTCACATGTAAAACCGTTTATTGAGAGATAATTTGCTTTCTGAATTAGTCGTTACTGTATGATTTCTACTTCACGTTATTAGTGCACTTTGTCACACTTAGAAACTGTAAACATGCAACAATGTTTTCAAGTTAAGTGTCCAGTCAAGAACATTGGGAACTTATTTAGACAGTAATTACGAATGCATTTTTGTTGATAACAGACGACACAGTGTTATTGCGTGTACATTCTTGCTTGTTAGTTGCGTGATTACGTAACATCTATAAGGCTTACATATTTGGAACATATACTGCTAATGATATTTTAATGCAACATTTTGGTTTACTTGAAAAGACATTCTGGATTTAAAGTAATTTCTGAGAGATAACAGATGACACAGTGGTTAGTTTATTTGACAGCTACACGATTGTATCACATCACTATTAATGAGTAACACAATTAACATTATTGCTTTTGCACTGTATCTGTTTTATATCTGCACAGCTTTTCTACATTCTTCTGGTAAGTAAAACATGTTTTAGTAGTAACTTTTGTGGTATAGCTACAATGAGACAGCCTTTCCCATAGCACAACAATATGTTACAGTATAGAACTTTCTTGATCACGGCAATAAGTGTAATAGCTACGATATCTATGCGCATAGCACTTCACTTTTGTTTGTTAGGAGGTAGGTACATTGACTTCTACAGAACTTTACTTACGGACGACGATAATTAAGACAGTTGGTACATTTTTACCGTTAAGGAATGACAGAGATTATCTTACAACAAGACACAGTTTAGTGCTACAGGAAACGCATCTGAGTGATTAATTTTTGTACTTGGAACATTAGTAGAAAGATTCTTGAATTACAAAGATACAAAGAAGATTTTCGGTGATACATTTCATTCCATTGCTGTAATTCGTAACACCTGAGGGTGTAACTACATTAATCCTCAGGGGGTACACGCCTACTTTGTGTACTAAGCGTGTGGCAAGCGCTAGGAGCTCTAGCTAGTATGGTATTTGCTCATACAACTTTACACATCGGTACCATACTTCTCTAACACCGACTTACACACCTATCTGATCACTTAACAGAGAAACAAACATTTTTTTCACTACACCAGTGACACATGTTTATGTAGTTATGTTGTTGGATAACTTCATACTTATGAAATTGTATTTTGTCTGTACTTTGTGAATGTTCATATTTCTTTTTTTTTTAACATTGTAATACTATGAGAGATTTGAATGAGGTATTTGTTATGGGATCATGATTGTTGAAGTACGTTTGAGGTAGATGACTTAACTGAAACGAGCAGAGAGCATTTTTTTTAAAGTTTTGAAATTACTGAAGAAAGCTGTGACGTTTTTGAGATTTGACTGAGGTGTTATGATATTATTGCGATGATGATGTGTCTTATGCTGTTGAGGTATGTTTATGATCAATAAGGTGATGCTATACAAGAAATGTGATTATGTGTTTATATGTATATAAATAATGAGAAGAGGTTAGGGACACTGGTTTGTGAAAAGGATGTAGGAAACCAAGAATCGTACTTTAAGAGTTATGACATGTGTGTACATGCGTGAATGTGAGTATCACAACACTTCTATTCATGAGATTTTGTTTCTACACGTTTGTAATGTAAATTTTCAACCTGTCAAATTTTATGTATGAGACTAGCACTCTAGCAGAAACTGCTATCGTAAATATTTCGGTAAGGAAGGTAGGTGACCATTGAAGTAATGCATTGTAGGCGCCCAGCTGCGCGACAGTTGCCTGGAAAAAAGGCATTAGTAGAGAAAAAGGTGGCCATTAACCTCACTATTGACATTTCTTGTAGAAATGCAACACGCTCACACTTGAAAACGTATGATTACACTTTGGAGCTCGTAATTTCTGATATTTACTGAAATGCCTAATGAAATAATGAGAAACATTTGCATCTATTGTCTTTGTAGTTGAAAAATATTTTACTGCCTTATGAAATGCCATATTGGTAGTGAATGACATTTCATGCCTTGCTTTATGTACATATTTGCTCATTTTGTTTAATATCTAGTTTCTAGCTGCACTGCAGCATTGGTTAAAATAAAATTTAATAGATGTACTAATAGAAATGTTTTCTGTCTACAGATCCAGTACATAATAATTTTATAAACTACTTTCTTAAAAAAGAGCAGCACAAATAGACATTTCCCTTCACACGAATTGTATACATAATTTTTTCAACGATTTGGTAACTTGTCTGGTAGAGTAAGCTATTATGATGCATAGCTCTAGTGTTAAGATGTGACATAGGTATTAGACATTTCCTATCTTTACTGTAACATTTTTCCTGCTTTAGCTATTACCTATTTAGGTATAAGTTATTGCATTTGCTTCTGCTGTTTGTCAGGCATTGTCCTACTGAATTTTACATTGTGTTAAGCCAGTTTTACTACCGATTTATTTTTCTTGTTGCTCCACATTGGCTCATATTAGTTGTAATGTTGCATTTACTTTGCTAATTTAGATATATTGCTGCTTGTTTTGCCAATTTGCATTTTTGTGTCATTGCTGTTTGTATTAATTGTTTTGTGCTGTTAAATTGCCTTGTTCTCTAGTATATATATATATATATATATATATATATATATATATATATGAGATCAGTAGATTTAAGTTAGCTTAAGAGGGGGGAGGCTATATAAGACAATGACTTGTGATGAATTGGAAGAAATGCATTGACAATGTATAAGAAAAAGGTTTGTCAAAAAAGTACTGTACAATGAAGAAAAATTATTTTGAAAGAGGATATGAACAAAAAAGTAGGGTTTAGGGACAACAGGTATAGATAGGACTTTTTGGGAACAATAATGAACCAAGGGAGATCTCCAGGAAGTAAAGAAAGTTTTGTTTGCAAATCAAATACGTCAAATACTGTAGTACCAAATGTCATACTAAAAACAAACCTTGTCTTTTCCTTTTGAGTTATTCCGCTATGTGTTTGTGTGCCCTTGTGTACTTGTGTTCTTCCTGTCTTTATTTGTTTATCTGATAAGAGCTATGTTGAAGAATTTTTCTAATACTATGCTACATTCACTGTGATGAGGGATATTGTTATCCTCAAATGTAATTTTAATTAATAATATGTTATTTACTTTCTAAAGATGTTTAGACATTATTTATTCGGCTCTGTTGTAATGCTCATGTGTGATGTTAATGTTTCGAAAGCTATTCTCATTTTTTTAATTATTTACTTATGTCATAATTCCTGTAACACTGATGTATATGTTTATTTCCATTCTTTTGTAAAGACTGTATTACAACAAATGTTATCTGTATTATTATGTTCTTTAATGATTTATTTTGTAACTTTTTAATTGTATTCTCATCTCGTAAATTTGTAATTGTATAGACACCAGTTCTTAAAATTAAGTTTCATTTCTATGCACACGTTTCTGTTTGTCATAGTACACTACTGGCCATTAAAATTGCTACACCACGA
Organism: Schistocerca americana; assembly: GCF_021461395.2. Lineage (NCBI taxonomy): Eukaryota > Metazoa > Arthropoda > Insecta > Orthoptera > Acrididae > Schistocerca > Schistocerca americana. The sequence continues at coordinate 720,626,498 of NC_060121.1, read as the reverse complement.
AGATGACGTGCTACAGACCCGAAATTTAACCGACAGGAAGAAGATGCTGTGATATGCAAAGGATTAGCTTTTCAGAGCATTCACACAATGTTGGCGCCGGTGGCGACACCATCAACGTGCTGACATGAGGAAAGTTTCCAACCGATTTCTCAAACACAAACAGCAGTTGACCAGCGTTGCCTGGTGGAACGTTGCTGTGATGCCTCGTGTAACGAGGAGAAATGAGTACCATTACGTGTCCGACTTTGATAAAGGTCGGATTGTAGCCTATCGCGTTTGCAGTTTATCATATTGCGACACTGCCGCTCGCGTTGGTCGAGATCCAATGACTGTTAGCAGAATAAGGAATCGTTGGGTTCAGGAGGGTAATACGTAACGCCGTGCTGGATCCCAACGGCCTCGTATCACTAGCAGTCGAGATGACAGGTATCTTATCCGCATGGCTGTAGCGGCTCGTGCAGCCACGTCTCGATCCCTAAGTCAAAAAATTGGGAGATTTGCAGGACAACAACCATCAGCACGAACAGTTCGACGACGTATGCAGCAGCATACACTATCAGCTCGGAGACCATGGCTGCGGTTACCCTTGATGCTGCTTCACAGACAGGAGTGCCTGCGATGGTGTACTCGACGAACCTGGGTGCACAAATGGCAAAACGTCATTTTTTCGAATGAATCCAGGTTCTGTTTACAGCATCATGATGGTCGCATCCGTGTTTGGCGACATCGCGGTGAACGCACACTGGAATCGTGTACTCATCATCGCCATACTGGCGTATCACCCGGCGTGATGGTATGGGGTGCCATTGGTTACACGTCTCGGTCACCAATTGTTCGCATTGATAGCACTTTGAACAGTGGGCGTTACATTTCAGATGTGTTACGACCCGTGGCTCTACTCTTCATTCGATCCCTGCGAAACCCTACATTTCAGCAGGGTAGTGCACGACTGCATATTGCAGGTCCTGTACACGCCTCCAAGCTCTATTTGACTGAATGCCCAGGCGTATCAAGGCCGTTATTATGGCCAGAGGTGGTTGTTCTGAGTACTGATTTCTGAGGACCTATGCACCCAAATTGCGTGAAAATGTAATCACATGTTAGTTCTAGTATAATATATTTGTCCAATGAATACCCGTTTATCATCTGCAATTTCAATGGCCAGTAGTGTATATGCACAATATGTAAGATGTTAAAAAAAAAAGGGAAAGGGACTGTTAGTGCTCGCACATGTGTTGATAATTCAGCAAGGGACTGGTGCTAAGGACATTCCAAAAAGTTTTGTGAGTGCACAACTGGTGTTTTATGGACTTGCTATATTATCCGCAAGACTTTTCGATGGTGATTGTGCACCTGCACAGTTGCAACATACGGCTGCTGGTCATCTCTACAAGGACTACAGTGGGTCTGCATCTCCGGTGGGCCACCAATACCATTATTTCTACAAGGACTGCATTGGCTCTCCAGCTCTGGTGGCCTACCAATACCATAATCTCTACCAGGATTACAGTGGATCTGCTCTGTGATGAGTTACCTATCAATATTCTTCAAAACGGCGACTGACTCTGCTGTGGGTTTGCTCTGTTGTGGCCCATTACCTGCCTGCATGTCAAGAGTCGGCACTGTCTTTCCGTTGGAAGGACAACCCTACTTCATCAAGACTGCATGGAAATTCACTACTTCCACGTGCATTTTTTTTTTTTTCTAATCAGACTTTGTTCAATATAATTACTAATGTGATGAATGATCAGGACTGTCTTCATGAGAACAACTTTGGTTTTGACCAACATTGTTTCAATAATTGTGTGCATTAGATATGTTAACGTTAATATAAAAAAATTAGCAAATAATTATTGGGTACTGCCCAAAACAATTTGTAAATTTTTGTTTGTGGGCAGCATGGGGGCTATGTAAGTAGGCTGTTTAGGTTTTTATGTTGGTAATGCCACGCAGCACTCTGTATGAAAATCACTGACTGTCCTGTAGTCAGTCTGTGACTGGTTGGCGTAGTTGGAATATTCGCTATGGGGATTATTGAAAGTCAGATCGCGTTGCGCTAAAAGAAAATATTGTTTGTCAGTTTAGTGATGATCAGAATAAGTAAAGAGAGAACTGTTTGAGTACGTTCAATTTTAATTAGATGTCTTTGTCTCAAATAACGTAGAAGTTTACCAGCATAGTAATTCATAATTTTTCTAAGGGGACGTTACACACTGCTCAATTGTCCAATGTTTAAGCTCCTTACACTAAGCGAGGCGCAGTTTGGCATTTACCAGCGTGATGTGTGGCTTATGAGCAGCCGCTCGACCGTGAAATCCAAGTTTTCTCACTTCCCGCCTAAGTGTCGTAGTGCTTGCTGTGGATTCTGATGCAGTTTGGAATTCCAGTATGATGGTCTGGATAGATGTCTGCCTATTACACATTACGACCCTCTTCAACTGTTGGCGGTCTCTGTCAGTCGCCCGCATCTCGTGGTCGTGCGGTAGCGTTCTCGCTTCCCCCGCCCGGGTTCCCGGGTTCGATTCCCGGCGGGGTCAGGGATTTTCGCTGCCTCGTGATGGCTGGGTGTTGTGTGATGTCCTTAGGTTAGTTAGGTTTAAGTAGTTCTAAGTTCTAGGGGACTGATGACCTAAGATGTTAAGTCCCATAGTGCTCAGAGCCATTTGAACCATTTTCTCTGTCAGTCAGAAGACGAGGTCGGCCTATACCCTTTTGAGCTGTAGGTGTCCCTTCACGTTTCCACTTTGCTACCACATTGGAAACAGTGGACCTAGGGATGTTTATGAGGGTGGAAATCTCGCACACAGACGTATGACACAAGTGACACCCAATCGCCTTACCACGCTCGAAGTCCGTGAGTTCCGCGGGGGGCCCAATGTCTAATGAATACTGACGTCGCTGATATTTAGTACCTGGCAGTAGGAGACAGAACAATTCACGTAATGTGAAAAAGTATCTTTTGGGGGTGTCCGGATACTTTTGCTCACACAGTGTAATTGAAACACAGCGATGTTGTATTTCACTTTCTGACACACTGCAAACAACAGCTCCCGCCGGTTACATATTTGCGAGATATTTCTGGGCAGACTGCCTGTGAACGCCACGTGAGTCACACCTCCCTGGCACCCAATTGTTGGCTCCCTCGCCCTGCGTCTAAGGCGTCAGCTACCTCACATAACTCTGGAGAATATAAGATTCTTTGCTGTTGTCGAGTGACGTTGCACAAATGGATCTATGAATTGCTTTCACTCCCGATTGCAACGGAGGCAGAAGACCCAGTTTTGTATGATGAGTACTGCATTACACTGCACGTAAGGCATGCGTGTGGCTCATTAATTGAGTAGTTTGTGATCCAATGTGCCTCACTACGTTGTTTGTTGTTATTATTAATGCTTTATATCTCGATCTTTTCCTGTTAGAAGCTATTCTTCATGGAATGTTTTCGTCATGGATTCGTATGTTTTCATCAGGCCACCATGAGTAACTGTGGTGTAATGAGTTATACTGTCTTTGATTTCTTACGGTAAACGTATGCGATAAATTATGTGAGTAGTTTCCAATGCATGCCCTGTTGCAATACAGGCACACTGCAGATTTTGAGGTCCTCATATGGATTCATGGAGGACTTAGCGGTAATAGAAAGTGATATTTGAGGTATTGAGTTACATTTAAATCAACAAACTAACCCATCTTTTAAGGTACATAGTGGAAGGAAGTTGCTAACACCAGTGTCAGCAAACGTCTGCAGAGGTGTCTAATTACAATTACACAGTTTTAGCACTGAGGAAATATTCCCTTGTCATATGAGTCCTACACGACTAACAAAACTGAAATTCGTATCTTTGACGATGAAGTCGAAGTTCTTAACAGAAGTTGTAGTGAATGTGCTTCGTATTCACAAAGCAGACATCTGCGACAACTGACACAGCTTACTGAATCGAGCTTGCGGAAGGACTTCATGTGTAAACATTTCCTTCAGATTTTGTTAAGGAATTTCTTCTATCAATCTGCAGGTCTATTAAATAAAACAGAATCTAAGAACGCAGAGTGCACTGGTTTGCACCGCTATTAGAACTAACAACTCACGCCACCCTTGCATCACAATTCAAGTGCAGAACCACGTAGCTAAGGCGATACTGCTGGTAGCTGGTCTCTCTCATCGCAATATTCGTCGCTGAGCCAATTAACGCAACGTAGAAAATAAGAAAAGTTGTTACTTACGTGAAGTACGGCATTCCCGGAGTTCAAAACTTAAATTTTCTGTCTCCCTGTCCCATCTCATTTGGGAATTATGTAGCATAAGTCATAGAAGTGGGAAAAGAATGGCATGTGAATTTAGTGGAACTGTTCAGGACCACATTTGAATGTAAATGCGCTGTCACAGCCATGTTGCCAAGATATAGCTGTGCTATGGGCAGCTATGTAGCGAAATGCTTTCCGTGCTCGTCTTATACGGGCATTCAGAGGGGAGGGGCGAGCGCCATTCCAACCTTGCTTTTCAGGCTACCTATATTTAAGGCATTCATTTAGATTTAATTTAGAATTCCTCATCCTTGAAGCTTTCCGGTGAGAAAGGGGGTGTTAACGCTGGTGTTACATGACTTCAGCGCTGTGGTAACAAAGCAAGTGGTATTAGTTACGCTCACGCAACGTTTGGCATGTGAAATATTGAGGTGTAGTTTTCCATCACGGTTATAGTTTCCCCAAAATACAAATGAATAAAACACTTACTTTTACACTTTCCAACGAAAACTTACTTGAATGTAATTAAAAATAATTGGAAGCAATCTTCCCCTACGCGTCATGAAGCAGTAAGATAGCAAACACTTTGTACCTCGAAATCGACTGAATCTATATGCAGTCTTGTGCCACATACAAATAGAATTTCACAACTGCAACGAGAATGCAGAAGAATGTCGGTGGAAATGGAAGCAATCAGAAACGCAGTTAAACAATTATTCGATGCCATGCAGTAATCAATTCGTCTGAGGACCCAGAAGAGAAGAAACTGAAAATTATGTTCATTAACATAGAACGTAAACTGTAAGTTTAGGGATTGTGGAGTTCTGCGACTTCATATGTTTCCACCTTGAGATAAATACCCAAACTCCCTAAGGACTAACCTGTTCATTGCGCTCATAATGTTCCTTTCTTCTGCGACTTCGTGTGTTTCCATCTTGAGATATATACTTATAATGCCTAATGACTAGCCTGTTCAATGCCCTCATTATGTTCCTTTCGTGTCTGGCCCCTAAGTGATGAAACGAATCAAAATCGTCACTGATTGTTGTTTCTAATCTTTCTAGCGACTTTTTTGTTGTTGCTTGGTACTCATAAAGCAGACCACTATCCCTGTTCCCACGAGTCACTGGAGTGGGGTTGCCAGAAGGCATACGAATTGTAGTCGAAATCGACTGTAACAAATGGAAAACCAGAATTTCGTTGCCTGTAAATAAAAACAAGAAGAAACCCTTAATTATCCTTCAGTATAACTCATTCGAACAGCAGCAGAACAAAATTATCAAACATAAACTTCTGGTTACAGTTGTTACACTATAATCAGCAACGGAGCAAATGATAAACCATGGCGATGGTCACAAATTCGTAGCTATCTGTATCACTGACAGAGTTCATAATCACTTTTAGACTGTCGAGTAACTGTAGCATGAAATTTACTGTCATCACGACGTTAAATCAGCAGAAATTATCGTAGAGTTCTACCTGCGTCACCAGTCTCCGGTTGTCGTGTTTTGTTATTGGGCTTTTATTGTTGTCCTGGAAATGAGATTCTGAGCTAAATGTACATATTCCGTATTGAGAAACATCCAACACTTCGTTCTTGCTGATTCAGTTGTCATATGCGTCGGTACAAAATTGGGATTGGAAAGCTCTTGTGAGTGAACGAATAACAATAATAATAGCAACAATAAGAAGCTAATAATGGATGGAGTTTACTGCAATACAGAAGAAGGTTGACGCTTGAAAATAAAAATAGGTTGATGACTGAGTTAGCGCAATGTAAATGAAATGTTTTCCTAGCGTTTTGTTACTGAATTTGGTTCTTTCAATTTTCAGAAATAAAACCGAAGCAATATACGGTACGTCGGTAGTCCAACGAGATCTGAACTAGCAGCTACCCTTGACGTAGGTCACGAGACGATCATGGCGCCACTGAGCAAACATGACACTGCTTCGTTTATTCTACATCTACATACATTCTCCACAATCCACCATACGGTGCGTGGCGGAGGGTACCTCGTACCACAACTAGCTTTTTCTCTCCCTGTTCCACTCCCAAACAGAACGAGGGAAAAATGACTCGCTATATGCCTCTGAACGAGCCCTAATCTCTCTTATCATATCTTTGTGGTATTTCCGCAAAATGTAAGTTTGCGGCAGTAAAATTGTACTGCAGTCAGCCTCAAATGCTGGCTCTCCAAATTTCCTCAGTAGCGATTCACGAAAAGAACGCCTCCTTTCCTCTAGAGACTCCCACCCCAGTTCCTGAAGCATTTCCGTAACACTCGCATGACGATCAAACCTACCAGTAACAAATTTAGCAGCCCGCCCCTGAATTGCTTCTATGTCCTCCCTCAATCCGACCTGATAGGGATCCCTAAAGCTCGAGCAGTACTGAAGAATAGGTCGTATTAGTGTTTTATAAGCGGTCTCCTTTACAGATGAACCACATCTTCCCAAAATTCTACCAATGAACCGAAGACGACTATCCGCCTTCCCCACAACTGCCATTACATGATTGTCCCACTTCATATCGCTCTGCAATGTTACGCCCAAATATTTAATCGACGTAACTGTGTCAAGTGCTACACTACTATTGGAGTATTCAAACATTACATTCGTACCCCATTGCCATTTTTCTGATGGAAGTTAGTGCAGATAGTTTGCAACACGAAATAAAAAAAAACTTAGAAATTTAAGCTTGGAATCACCTTCCCATAGTCAAAAATTAAATTTATGATTTAAATGTTTTATAAAAAAGATGACTGCTCAGAATACTTCATCAGTATGAAAAGAGAATATTACGAGGATTTAACAGGATCACTTAGCACCAATGCCGAAAGTGAGTGAACGAACACGAGGTGTGAAACATTGTCAGCAATATTGCCAAGACTCTCCTGCACTAGCAATATGAAGAACTCCATGGACAGCTCAAAGCATCCTTGCTGCTATGCACAGTCTGCTCCAACCAGCCCTCAGTAAAGCTGTGTTGCCACCTGGCATTCTAAGGGACGAATTTAAACTGACAGCGGATTACACCAATGAAAACCAGAAAGAAATTGCACACTTATCCTGTTTGGCTTGCGGCGAAAGATTATTTTAACAAAGTCTCTAAATGCGTGCAAAATACTTTGACGCTCTATGGCTGCTGTCAGACAAAGCACGATACATAGCAAAATGCCTCACTGGGCTGCCCAATCTTTGAGCCGCTAGCGTGGGTGACTGCCATATGCCGTTGGGCCACAAAGGCGAGCATTTGTTTTTAGTTGATGTTGACCAGCAGTAACTCATCAGTGACTCCAGTCAGCGGCATCCAAGATCTGTTGGCCCCGTGACACAGCCGTCTCTGCATCAGTAGGGCGATGGTGTCGGTTTCACCATTTTTCTGGTCAGAGACTAGCAGTTGCAGCATTGTGCATAACCATGGCCGTTTCCTCAGTACATTCCAAGGGCGTACTTTATCCAACAGGATAGGACACCAATGGCCCTTCGATCCACAGCAGAGTCCGTGTAATTAGAGCCTGCACCCCCCTGTCCCCATCCTCTTTGACCTCGTTGAGGCAACGGCAAAGAAAAGCTGTTACACGAGCCTTCGCAATCTTCCACCTTTCCTGATACGGCAGCTGCACTGGGACTGCCTCTTTCGACGGTGGGCCGGCCGAAGTGGCCGTGCGGTTAAAGGCGCTGCAGTCTGGAACCGCAAGACCGCTACGGTCGCAGGTTCGAATCCTGCCTCGGGCATGGATGTTTGTGATGTCCTTAGGTTAGTTAGGTTTAACTAGTTCTAAGTTCTAGGGGACTAATGACCTCAGCAGTTGAGTCCCATAGTGCTCAGAGCCATTTGAACCATTTTTTTTTCGACGGTGGACCCTCCACAAGGGAGTCTTGTGCTCTCTCCATTTGTGGCGGAGGTCACGGCACAAACCTAGCCATTTTCAGCACAACGTGGCCGTTTCGAGGTGGAGGGATTTATTATTCCCACCGGTACTTTACAGTATGAATGCAGATGAGCTGACGTTAGTCTCGTGGCAGAGTAGTGCACAAACGCACGTGGGAAATACTGTAAGGGCAGAACCATTTGTAAATTTGTGGTAAGATCTTATGGGAACAAACTGCTTAGGTCATCGGTCCCTAAGCTTACACACTACTTAATCTGACATAAACTAACTTACATTATGGACAACACACACAACCATGCCCGAGGGAGGACTCTAACCTCCGACGGGGGGGACGCTTTAGACCGCGCGGCTACCCCGCGAGGCGCAGAACCATTGACCCAGGTATTTACCTGTCGGACGTGGCCTTCGCTTCGTGCTCTGTTTAGTTGCTCACTCGCTCGAGCGAGCTGAATTCATGTTTCCGCGCTCTAAGTACAAGGTGTTTGGATTCTGTGCTCCTCAAAGAATGACACACAAAATTCTTTCTCTGCTCTGGGGTTCTGTTCGCTGGCTGTTTAGTCTGTTGTGCTTTATCTAGTATAGGTACATTCGTCCAGACAGTGACGGTTTCAAGGCTTTGTCATACCTCTGCAGATACGAAACTAACATTTCCTTATGGAGACACGTCACTTCAGTTTTCATACGTCGAGTCTCATCCCAGCATTCATGTGATGTCTGTCTTCAGTTTGTGAGATGCTACTTTTGCATTTCATAATGGATGCACTTCCTCGCTGTCGAAAGCCTCACTCTTTAAATATACACCTTCCTCGTCTAACCACAGTTTTCTGATATTAACACTGACCGCGAATCTCCAAGATAAACATTACACGCCGTGCGTGGGGACAACAACACCACGCCCGCCACTGGGCAGCACCCTGCCTTCAAGGATGAAGCCAGTTGTCAACCAGCGGAAGGTGGCAGGAGTTGAACTGGCCTGGATCGTCCCACAGAACCGCGGGGGACGGACACTGAAGACTGCCTGCTGTCAGTCAAAGTTACACGACACGAGAGGGGGTCGACACCCCTCCGCCGACTTCGCAGCAGCCGGACTCACCATCAAGGAGTATCGACTCTGACTGTTGGTTTATTCCTCACCTTCTTGTGAAATTACTGCATTTTCTCCGTACCCACTTAAATCGGAAATAATATTTGTATTGTTGATCGCAAATATACAGTAATCGTCATCCTAAAAATTTCCAGGTATTTGTTATTTTTAGTCTAATGTATTACATTGTGAAGCCAACCATGAGGCAAATTATCAGTTCAATTTCTGAACGTATTTATTATAAAAATACTATAGTTCTTAAGACTCTCCTCCTCGAAACATGCCAAAACGCCATTATGCCTTACCTCTCTCCCTATTTTATGGAGTCTGTATGTTGAAAACCAGTGCTTTAGTTCAACGATATTCGAAGCCGTTCGTCTACATATGATCAGTACTGTACATCGTTTCTGGTGAAAAGATTTTCTCTAGTACTTAAGCAGGCGTTGACTTCCGTCGAAACACTCTGCAGATCCAAACATAAACTATTAATGAAGAATAAGTTGTCTTTAATAAGGCTCAATATGCCAGCAACATTACGAAGAAAGTCAATTGCCAAAAAATAGACTATCAGTGGCTAAAGGCAAAGCCCTTGGACTCCTGAGGAAATGGCAGTACCTCGGGAACCAAATTCTTTCTGATGTAACAGTTGCTCACCAAATTGTTATCAATAGGTATAAATCAAGATCCTTTGTCTATCAAATGGTATATACCAAGACACCTGGAACCTACAATAATGAACAAAGGGACGATAGATTAGGGCCCGTCTGCAATCATGTGTCATTTCCTGTTGTGTTGTATCGTATTGTATGTTAAACGGGGACCTAGAAACTACGGAGAGGCTCCATCCCCGCCGCGGCCGCAGTGGTCCATAACCTCACGAGGACTACCGCAGTCCACTTCACGCCTTCCCCGCCCCACACCGAACTACTCTTTCAGGGTTATTGTGCGGTTCGGTCCCCGGTGGACCACCCCAGGGGACGTCTCACACCAGACGAGAGTAGCCTCTATGTTTGCAAATTACCAAATTCGTAAGTGGCAGGCCTTCAATAATAACAGTTTCGTTTAAGTAATATTACCAAATAGAAAACACGCAGGCCTTCGATGATAACAACAACAAGGTCTTCAATAATAATAGCTTAGGTTAAGTAAAATTATCAGCTAGAAAACAGGCAGGGGGCATTGGTAACAGCTTCAGCTAAGTAAGATTACCAAATAGAGAAGAGGCTACGTTTCAATGATGACAGGTTCAGTTAAATAAAATTACCAAATAGAATACAGGCAGGCCCCCTTTAATAAAAGGTTTGGTTAACGAAAATTACCAAACAGGAAACAACTAGGTCTTCTTTAAATACAGCTTCAGTTAAGTAAAACTACCAAATGGAAAACAGGCAGGGGGGCATTGGTAACAGCTTCAGTTAAGCAAAATTACCAAAATAGAAAACAGACAGGCATTCAATGATAACAGCTTCACTTAGGTGTAACTAGCAACAGAGTGTAGGCTTTCTTGAATTACTGCTTCTGTTAAGTGATCAGTAGTTTCAACTGCCTCCTCATAAGAGGTGCCTCAGAAGGCTTATACGCAAGGAGCACAGGACTATACCAAATAGGGAGGCCAAGAAAGGTTACAAAGGGAGGACCGGCCTTCAAGGCCCTTTTCGTTGAGTACAGATCGGCAAAAGAAATATTAACACAGCAAGGTTAATTACCTGTAAGCGACGATATCCAGCCAAACGGTACACCTGCCTCACGGCAAGATACCGCCTCTAGAACAACGCGAAACGCCCGAAAGGAAACTAGGCTGCCGAAACTAATTACATAACTTCAACAATCGCAAATTTCGAGACGCAGGCACCTCCTAACCCAGTATAATTAACAGAGCGACGAAGTCTGCAATGCCCAAGGTATCTCGAAACCGGCACTCGGCCTTATAACAAGAGAGAAGTACTTATCTAGTGTTCGGAGACGTTTGGTAGGGAGGTCGGCTAAAATGCAACCATCTAGGTACTGCGTGTCGACAGCGAGGGCACAACATACAATAGAAGAAACACGCTATCGCTCCGGCTCAGGAAACACAATCGACTCACACCGTTTGTGATAACCTGTTAACAAACAACCAAGGGCGGTATCGACTCAGGAAAAGCCAACAACAGCCACAATTCAAGGAACCAACTGGTGGTGAAGTAGATCAGCTAAGGAATCGCAATGAACGCATCAGACCTATAGGTATCAATAAGAAAATAACAGATAAGACGTCAAAATCCGGAACTTAGCTGAAGATAACGAATCGAAGCTGAAGCTTGCCGGTTCCAAAGGGGGCCCAGAATTTAGCACAGTGAGACAGACTTCAACTCTCTCTTCGTGCACCACGTCCCAGAGCTGGCTGGCCAGGACACGCACGAAGACGGCTCTCGAAGTCACCCATGGATTCAGATCGGCCCACAAATATGCCCAGAAACCACTCTCCGCACTCCGTGACCAAGACGCTTGCTCAGGTGCTCGCCTTAATCGCCGGGCGAACCTCCCACACTGTCCTCCTCGCTCCGTTGTCAATCCCCAACTCGCCACGCCCTAACACGCACTGTCCCCCATCAGTAACCTCGAGGAGAGATCTTCGTGCCGCGCGGGATTAGCCGAGCGGTTTGCTGACACGGTAGCTCAGCGTGTTCGGTCAGAGGGTTTAGATATCTTCTACAATAAAAAACTGAGTGAACGGATCAACGAACAACCTGACTGGAAGTCATCGGACGTCCACCACGAACAAATTTAACGAACACTGTAGGACAAAACGAGATCAAAGAAAAAAAAAGAAAACGCGATCTAAGGCGCTACAGTCGTGGACTGTGCGGCTGGTCCCGGCGGGGGTTCGAGTCCTCCCTCGGGCATGGGTGTGTGTGTTTGTCCTTAGGATAATTTAGGTTAAGTAGTGTGTAAGCTTACGGACTGATGACCTTAGCAGTTAAGTCCCATAAGATTTCACACACATTTGAACATTTTTTATCTTAGTGGCCGCCAACCGGATGGACATCACACGACAAATCGAGCTAGTGGTGCCAGGATTTCGAAAGGCGAACCCAGCAGCCCCACCACAGCTCACCCGATGGTCTGCGACAGTACTGCCCAAAACGTAGGCTACTAAACTGTGAATCTTTTACAACACTTATGGCATAATCCCTGTGTAGTAGGCTGGAGGCGGTAATCCTTCGAAAACACCACATTTTGCCACTCATTACGCAAGTGACATCGTTGTACCGTTCACCGCAGCTTGAAGCGATAAGGCTTTACGAATATTGGAATTCGACGGAATTATTTGCGTGCCAGCAGCTCAGCCAGCAAACCACAAACCCGGAATATCTATGGCATCGAAATTCAGATTCGTGGAACTAATATTGCTTACCACATCAACTGATTTCGGTACACAATGTGCACCCGTGAGCTTCTGCAGATTTTGACAGTTGCTACATCGCTGGTGTAGACAGATTCCGTTCAAAAGTGTTGTGGGTTGTCTACACGCGTTTAATAGCTGTCTAGAGTGAGCTTAGCGCAAACTTTTGAAGAGATTAATACAAGAGAGTTTCCCTTGTTCGCAGCAAACGTCACAATTCAGACATCGCAGTTTCTTGTGTTGCAGGAATCGAAGGCATGGAGTCTTATGGTTGTTTGTGGCAGTGAAATCAACACCAACGTGCCCGTAGACAATCTAGAGATACGTCACAGGAAACAGAGATTCTCGAATCACATATCTCATGCTTCCGGAACTATGCCATGGACAGTTTGATATCACTGCAGAACGAATCACAGTGACGCTGACTTCCGGATCGTGTCGAGAATTGTAAATCCTGTTGTCCTACCCTTCTGTATCAGTGTACAAAATGACAGCACGTTCCTGGAAGATCCCACACAGCAAATTTCGACCACAACGCCTTGAGGCATATGAAGACAGTGGACTGGCCTGTCCAGCCCCTGCTGCCTCAGCTGAAGAGTATGTGTACGATGAGATGCGAAGCACATACTTTCAGACTGGCTCCCATGTAGCAATCTCATAAACAGACCAAACATATGTTTCGGGTATGACAAAGGATTCCCCAAAATCACATTTGGGGGTTCTCTGCATTCATGACTCAGCAGTTACAAGTCCCGCAAAGCAGCGCCGGATTCGTCAGTATGTCAGCGTCTGGCAGACATTAAAAGAATGCCTAAACAAACAACAACAATACATAATATTAAAAAACAATTAAAAGAAACAATAAAGAAGTTGAACAGAATTCCGGTAGTTTGCCTCAGAATGTGTTACGCAGAAGCTGTGTCGCATAACTTAAAGGAGAAAAAAAAAACATGAATATATTCATGCCCTTGGGTCGTCGCACCTCGTGCTGGTATTGATAACGGAAAACACTCCTGAATGGACCATAAATGCAATAATTTTGTAATTGTGTTGTGAACCTCTCCAAAAAGACTGATAAATATCGGACTGTTTCATTGTTTTGTAACGCTTTTCATTTCTGTGGCGTACGAAAACTGTGACTCGACTCTTGTGGTTCTTAACAAACGTGACATTACTGTAAAATGATTCAATGTGATACTGATTCATTTTGGCCACTATTTCATAGTTACTACATGAAACTTGTTAACATCGAGTATAGATTTAAGTGTCAGGAAGTCGCTTCTGAAAGTATTTGTATGGAATGCTACCATGTATGGAAGTGAAACGTGGACGATAAATAGTTTAGACAAGAAGAGAATAGAAGCTTTCGAAATGTGGTGCTACAGAAGAATGCTGAAGATTGGATGGGTAGATCACATAACTAATGAGGAAATATTGAATAGAATTGGAGAGAAGAGAAATTTGTGGCACAACTTGCCTAGAAGAAGGGATCGGCTGGCAGGGCATATTCTGAGGCATCAAGGGATCACCAATTTACTACTGACGGGCAGCGTGGAGGGTAAAAATCGTAGAGGGAGACCAAGGGATGAATATACTAAACAGATTCAGAAGGATGTAGGTTGCACTAGGTACTGAGAGATGTAGGAGCTTGCACAGGATAGAGTAGCATGGAGAGCTGCATCAAACCAGCCTCTCGACTGAAGGCCACAACAACAGCAACATGAACGCATCTCACATCACGAAGATTGCTAGCAGTATATCAAGTTCGAGTACAACCCGCTTTGTGTATATGCATGATGTGGAGATTGTTGTTTCTTACAGCCGAAACTAGCTCGTCATCTAAATTTAAAGGTTTTATGGAATTGCACTCAAGGCATTAAAAGAGTTTTCTAAAAAAAATTAATACATTTTGTAGTTTAATTTGAGCTTTTTAATTGTGATTTTTATCGGTTATTAGAGCAAATAAATATCTGTTGGTCTCAGTCTTGACTTAGATTTCAAAATTCTTTACATTTTCCTACTTTTCCATGGTCAGACGACAAACTAATAATAATCTGGTGCACATATAAGCGTGTTGTTCTCACTGAGATGTGTTGCTGTTGTGCACAGTGGCCAGACCGAACGATGTTATATTAAGAATTCAGAGAAAAGAACTAACATAGCACTTACTTTGTTTAGTCAATGGTTTGTATTGCAATGAACACTGCACCTACGTTGCTCGACAATGATCCAGGAATTGGACGCAACTTTCCTGTCGACCCTTACCCAGAATCTTACTTTTGGTTTCTTCCGATATTCTGCAAGTAAGACGGAACAGAGCGACGTATTTAAAACGACATATCTAAAAGATTGTAGCAACCAATTATGTCCCATTTTGTAGCTTGTACGTTAATCTACAGCTGGAGCACATGTAAGCATGGTAAATGGATAGTATGTATTATTTTTAAGTGCTTTCTTGTGTGTGTACTTGTATTACGGAAGATTTTGTTTAAAATTATTGTATTTGAATGTTTCTTTAGTGTTATGAGTGAACAATTTATTAATTATTTTGTGCACAGGATCATTCTCTGCTGTCAAATTTGTGATAGCAGTAGATCGTAGTGTAACAGATTCTAATTTTATTTACTTTGTACATGGGCAAGGTTGGTCGAGCATGATATAGAGAGGCAAGGTAAATTCTTAGCTAGGAGGATTCAACGGAATAGGAGGAGACCATGTCAGAAGTATCTGTGAGGGAGGCGTCAGCATCAGTTGCGTTGCTCGAAGCCCAGGAAACTGCATCGACAACCAAGCGGTGTGACACTAGCAAAGCTGGATTGGATTGGATTGTTTGGGGGAAGAGACCAGACAGCGCTGTCATCGGTCTCATCGGATTAGGGAAGGACGGGGAAGGAAGCCGGCAGTGCCCTTTCAAAGGAACCATCCCGGAATTTGATTGGAGCGATTTAGGGAAATCGCGGAAAACCTCAATCAGGATGGCCGGACGCGGGAGTGAACCGTCGTCCTCCCGAATGCGAGTCCAGTGTAGCAAAGCTGGCTAAACAGAGTCCACCGTTGCACAAAACAGCCTGATTCTCGGAAGCATAGGGGCTATTGAATTCCGAGTGAAACAAGTGCCAGAAAAAACTGCTACAGGTAGGAAAAACATCCATCAGAGAGATAGGAAAGGAGATAAAATTAGGAAATAAAGGCAAGTGAGAGACAGGAAAGCAGAGGAGAGCGATAGCAAAGTTGAAGTAATAAAAAAGAAGTGTGGGGAGATTGAGGAAGGTGGAGGTAGACAGGAAAAACGCCAAAGCACTTAGGAAATAATTTTGGGAAAGAATGACAGCTCTAGAAAGAAAACTCAACTCTCGATTAAAATTAGTGAACGAACAGCTGGGCAAGGTAACATAAACAGTGGAAAGTAATGTGACCAGAGTTGTCCAGGCTGTCAAACTTGAAGAAATGTGAGGAAACGAATATCACATTTTTCAGGTGACGTAGATTGTAGAGGAAATCTACACATAAATATGTCAAACAGTCAAGGCTCACGAAGAGCAAACTGAAAATTTAGCTTCAGAACCAGTGCAGACAGCGGAATCTGAGGAGTCTACTTCACCCAAACGCAGTGTAGATGAGTGAGATTGAGTGAATGCAAGTAGCGATGCCATTAATAGTCCTACAAAAGACTAGGTGGAGGGCCAGCAATGAGTGTGGCTGCTGTTAAAATATTCAGCCTAGTTGCTATCATAAGTCGACTCAAGACAGGGCCAGCGTGAAGGAATCGTGTCTGTCATCGGGTTTTGCATCCATCAACGAACAGGACTTTGATGACGAACATTCCGCCTCGCCGAGGATGTTCCTCACTCGTAGCACAGACACAGACTTGTGATTCAAAACATTCACTCCTGGAAATTGAAATAAGAACACCGTGAATTCATTGTCCCAGGAAGGGGAAACTTTATTGACACATTCCTGGGGTCAGATACATCACATGATCACACTGACAGAACCACAGGCACATAGACACAGGCAACAGAGCATGCACAATGTCGGCACTAGTACAGTGTATATCCACCTTTCGCAGCAATGCAGGCTGCTATTCTCCCATGGAGACGATCGTAGAGATGCTGGATGTAGTCCTGTGGAACGGCTTGCCATGCCATTTCCACCTGGCGCTTCAGTTGGACCAGCGTTCGTGCTGGACGTGCAGACCGCGTGAGACGACGCTTCATCCAGTCCCAAACATGATCAATGGGGGACAGATCCGGAGATCTTGCTGGCCAGGGTAGTTGACTTACACCTTCTAGAGCACGTTGGGTGGCACGGGATACATGCGGACGTGCGTTGTCCTGTTGGAACAGCAAGTTCCCTTGCCGGTCTAGGAATGGTAGAACGATGGGTTCGATGACGGTTTGGATGTAACGTGCACTATTCAGTGTCCCCTCGACGATCACCAGTGGTGTACGGCCAGTGTAGGAGATCGCTCCCCACACCATGATGCCAGGTGTTGGCCCTGTGTGCCTCGGTCGTATGCAGTCCTGATTGTGGCGCTCACCTGCACGGCGCCAAACACGCATACGACCATCATTGGCACCAAGGCAGAAGCGACTCTCATCGCTGAAGACGACACGTCTCCATTCGTCCCTCCATTCACGCCTGTCGCGACACCACTGGAGGCGGGCTGCACGATGTTGGGGCGTGAGCGGAAGACGGCCTAACGGTGTGCGGGACCGTAGCCCAGTTTCATGGAGACGGTTGCGAATGGTCCTCGCCGATACCACAGGAGCAACAGTGTCCCTAATTTGCTGGGAAGTGGCGGTGCAGTCCCCTACGGCACTGCGTAGGATCCTACGGTCTTGGCGTGCATCCGTGCGTCGCTGCGGTCCCGTCCCAGGTCGACGGGCACGTGCACCTTCCGCCGACCACTGGCGACAACATCGATGTACTGTGGAGACCTCACGCCCCACGTGTTGAGCAATTCGGCGGTACGTCCACCCGGCCTCCCGCATGCCCACTATACGCCCTCGCTCAAAGTCCGTCAACTGCACATACGGTTGACGTCCACGCTGTCGCGGCATGCTACCAGTGTTAAAGACTGCGATGGAGCTCCGTATGCCACGGCAAACTGGCTGACACTGACGGCGGCGGTGCACAAATGCTGCGCAGCTAGCGCCATTCGACGGCCAACATCGCGGTTCCTAGTGTGTCCGCTGTGCCGTGCGTGTGATCATTGCTTGTACAGCCCTCTCGCAGTGTCCGGAGCAAGTATGGTGGGTCTGACACACCGGTGTCAATGTGTTCTTTTTTCCATTTCCAGGAGTGTAGATTGAACAGTTTAATGATAGCCTGCTGAACTCCTGGTCAATTCGTAGATGGTGGAGTGCATGAGTAGCCAAATGAGCATAGATGTTATGGTGAAAGTATTACAAGTGACAAGGCACTATAGAATCTTCGTGCAATTTGATTCGGAAATTATGGAGCTACACTGATCCACTGCTGAACAAAGTAAGATGTGTAGAAGGATCGTATAAGCCACACCACTGCCAGAAACAAATTTTCAAGCTTCTACGAGATTTTAAGATGGAACTAGCATAATGGTCAACCATACGTTGATGGTGACCTGACTGAATTATTATATAACACAGTGACAGTAGAACCCAGGACATCCCCGCTCTGTGTTGAGCATGATTTTTATGGCTGTGTGAATTTGGGTTATGCTGCTGTGTAAGTCGTGTGACCTTGAAGCGGACTTAGCCGCTGAGCGAGGCTGGCGGGCAACACGGGCCCTAGTATTACTAGGCCCGTGTTGCTGGAAAATCAAGATTGCGCAACACTGATAAGGCGCTCTGGCTCTGTGCGCGCGAGTGGGGGCCGGAAGTTCTGACGTCATGGTGCTTGATAACTGTGTCGAGAGGCAGCAGCATGTTCATTCGACTCGAGGCAGCTGCACGAAGCACACAGCCATGCCGTACCGTCGTAGAAGATACAGGAGGAGGAGCACACTTCCAGTGTACAAGACAGTGGATACATTTTCAATTACACCAAATGAGACTGGTCAACAGGAGTTACTGCAAGGACCTATTACTTTCGTTGGTTGCAAGATTCAATTTTCTTGTACTACAACAGAAGTAGTTAGTGGCAATGATGGTTAACAATTGCTGTTGTGAGAGGTACTGACAAGTGAATTGCTGGCATAAAAATTAACACTGACAGATCCTGATGAGTATGTGGGAGAAGAGAAGGGAGCGGCCGTCGTAACTAAAGGGTATCAATGTGGGAACACGTGGGACACTGAGCGCATGGACCCAACATACGAGAAAACAACAACAGCAACCAGACTCGAAATCAGAGACCCAGACACTGCGACAAGATACCCCATTTGGGAAATGGTGCGTTAGGACAGCTGAGGGAGAGAGAAATGGGCAGTGGATATAGTAGAAATTGGGAATCATCCAAAGGGACAGAATCAACAAACATGACTCGATATTATGTAGAAAACAAGGGCAGATGGGCGTGAGTTCTACACTGTGAGCATGACATATCATGACAAGGTCAGAGACGACCTTTTGGTCGAGAAAGGAAATAAAAAAGAAACAGTGTGCCCTATCATAGATATTAAAGATGGTACACTCAAACTATCCGCTACATTGGATATGCGTAGTCTCATAAATTTGAAGAAAGACAGTGTTCCACCAGGCTGTGTTTCAGAATACTTTATTGAGCACTACCAGTGCACCAATTTGAAAGGGTTTTAGTATTTTTAAAGTGTAATTGTCCACCTTATTTGTGATTCAGGTCTTCAGCCCTTATGTATTCTGAAATTGTTTGTGGCCTTCAGCCAACAATAACTTGCAATTCTTGTAATAAGGTTTTCAGCCGCCTGTGTAGTACAATCGTTTAAAAATGATTTTTGATAGTTTTGTTTTTTAAAAATAAATTGTATGTGTTTTCTGTGCAACCAATGGTAACTGATAAGGCCCCGTCCACACCTTTCCTGCTTTACCTAAGTCCCACGTTTCAAACGCGTAGGGCCCCAACGACCACGCACAACTACCGCAACACGGCGTGCCATGGACTCGATTATTGTCTGAAGTAGTTCTGGAACCGACTGACACCAATAATCCTGCAGGCTGCCCATAAATGCATAATAGTACGACGGAGGGGAGATCTCTGCTGAAGAGCACGTTGCACGGCATAATAGATATGTTCATGTCTGGAGAGTCTGGTGGCCAGTGGAAGTGTTTAACCTTAGCAGAGTGTTCCTGAAGCCAGTCTGTAGACTTTCCGGACCGGAAGGGTGTCATATTGTCTTGCTGGAATTGTCCAAGTTGGTCGGAATGCGCAATGGGCATGAATGGATGCGTGTGATCAGAGAGGATGCTTATGTACGTGCCACCTGTCAGAATCGTATCTAGACTTGTCAGGGGTCTCATATCATTCCAACTGCATACGCCCGACACCATTGTCCCCACCAGCTTCAACCATCTCTTACTGACATGCAGGGTCCATGGATTCATGAGACTATCTCCATAGCCGTACACGTCCATCCGCTCGATACAATTTGAAATGACACCCATCCGGCCAAGCAACATGTTCCCAGTCATCAACAGTCCAATGACAGCGTCGACGCTGACACTTGTTGATGGCCCAGCATGAAATCGACAGCAATTTGAGGTTGAGTTGCACTTCAGTCACGACGAACGATTCTCTTCAGTCGTCGTTGGTTCCGTTCTTGCAGGCTCTTTTTTCGGCCGCAGCGATGTCTGCGATTTGATGTTTTACCTGATTCCTGATATTCACGGTACACTATTGGAATGGTCGTACCGGAAATTCCCCAGTCCATTGTTACCTCGGAGATACTGTGTCCCATCACTCGTCCGTTGACTATAACAATACGTCCAAACTCACTCATATCTTGATAACCTGCCATTGTAGCAGCAGTAACCAACCTAACAACTGCGCCACCTGTCTTACATAGGAAGACGGCTGCGGTGGCCGAGCAGTTCTAGGCGCTACAGTCTGGAATCGCGGGCCCGCTACGGTCGCAGGTTCGAATCCTGCCTCGTACATGGATGTGTGTGATATCCTTAGGTTAGTTAGGTTTAAGTAGTTCTAAGTTCTAGGGGCCATTTGAACCATTTGTGTAGGTAAAATGTTATAAATGTGTTTTAGCAGTATGAATGATGCGTGAGGTTTTTTTTTTTTTTTCTTTATTGTATTTCAATTCCCCATCGGGGCAGGCTGGCAGCAGCATATGCGCTGCTCTTCAGCCGAAAGACATAGAACAAAATAATAGAAGACATTTAAAAACAGCAAAGGAAAGAAGAAGGTGAACATAGATATAAAAAAGGGAGAACATCATGGAAGGCAATAGACAAAAAAATGGGGTGACTGTGAAATGGAGATAAAAAACTGTTTAAAACTAGCACACACAAAAAGCCTCACACTGCGACGATTAAAAGAACACAAGGCACAGTATGACTGGAGCATAAAGGTGTTGACGGATGGCATAGCACACAACGTAACACTGACGGCGAACCTCAAGGCAGTACACAATTAAAATCACACCTCTTGACGCACACGAGAAATAGCACTAAACACAACACTGATGTGGCACACTGATGATCAATACAGAGGATCTGCCAGGTGCAAGGAGATGAGGGAGACCTGAAGAAGGGGGGGAGGGGAAGAGATGGGGGAGGGGAATGGGGGGCGCGCGGAAGAGGGCCAGGTAGGGAGGGATGTGGGAAGGAGAGAGGCGAGTATGGGGTGCAGGGTCTCAGGGGAGGGGAGGATGGAGGAAAATCCGCTCTGGGAGAAGGAGGAAAGAGGAGAAGGGGGCCCTGGGGAGGGGGGGGGGAACAAGGCCGGGTTATAGTTGGAAGGAAGGGTATATGTCACGGCGAAGTTCGTCATCTGGGAGGGGGAGGCGTTGGAAATTGCCCTGATGAAGGAGATGGAGGGTGTGGAGGTGGAGAGAGGGAGGGATACAGTGATAGAGGCGCGGCAACGGGCCGGGGGTGGAGAGGATGGAGGAAACCAGAGGGTGGGGGGTATCAAGCCTGCGAACAATGTAAAGGATGCGGAGATGTTGGAGGAACAAGAGGAGGTGGGGGAAGGGGATCAGTTCATACAGGAGCCGTGTGGGGGAAGGAAGGCGGATACGGAAGGCAAGGCGGAGCGCATGGCGTTCAAGGATTTGGAGGGCCTTGTAAAAGCGGGTGGGGGCGGAGATCCAGGCGACGCCGGCATAACAGAGGATAGGACAGATGAGGGATTTGTAGGTGTGGAGGATGGTAGAAGGATGCAATCCCCATGTCCGGCCGGACAGGAGTTTCAGCAGGCGGAGGCGGGAATGCACTTTCTGCTGGATGGTCAGGAGATGAGGGGTCCAGGTGAGGTGTCGGTCAAGGGTGAGGCCAAGGTATATGCGTGAGGTGGTTTAAGGATAATATGAACGAGATATGTAGTGGAATTTAGTGTGGGAACATTTCGAAAAAGTATGGATGTGGACAAATGGGATTTTTGTAGAATAGATTTGTTAAGTTAGGTTTACTATTTTGCGATAAACAAATCGTCAGATTTGGCGGCCTGTTTTCAGGAGAATAGTGTGTGATCGCTATTCACCGGCAACATAGTAACGAGAAACTGCCAGTGTTTTGCAGGAAGAATGGTATGAGATTCCCTTGAAAGCCGTGCAGGATCCGCATTTATCGTTTCGCTGACGACTAGAAGCTGGTTTGAATGCTAACGGTTTTCCTACACCGTGTCAGACACCGTAATGTGTTGCACTTTGGTGTTTCCATGTTTTCGTCCACCCTCTGTACTTGTGTGGGGCTTGAGAGCAAAGAAGTAGTGATTAAGGCAGGGCTCGGTTATGACCCAAGCAGCACAAACGATCCCTTCGGGGTGAAGCTGAGAGGCGGCAAAACTATAAGATTTCTGTGCAAGAGGAATGAGAATTCGCAGCAGCCTCAGGCCGCCAAGCTTCGAACAGCGCTACTGGCGCCACTGTGCCAGATGGTATATACTGCTTGTATCACAATTAGTAGCGGAAAATCTGACACGGGTGAACGTGTGCGATGCGTAGGATGGTAAGAGGTGGTTGAGGGAAAGTAGGGCTCAAATAGTAAGTGGCTTGTGTTCTCTAACTGCCGTGTATTGAGGAGTCCGTTTAAGTCGCAAAACGCACTCAGTAGTCGCGGGGCAGCGGCTCTCGGGATTTTCCGCGCCGCGGCCGTGTGTTAGGACTGCGGGCCGTCCGTCACCGTGACCACTGTGTGCGCACGGCCACGCCCGCCGCAGCGCGGTAGCGCCGCTTTGTTCCTGGCGGCGGCTCCGCCACGGAACAGAATGGGCCGGCGACGTGGGAGTGGCGTCCGTGTCAGACACTACAATGGGCCGCGGTCCGTCCGCAGAGGCCGCGGGCGCTGCACGCTCCCCGCTGCAGAAGGGAAAACTGCTGGAAAGTTAATCCACACCACATGCACTACTTACCGTCTTGTGGAACCTAGTTTTAAAATCTTTTCTTCGCTTTCATTAAACTGACATATTGCCAACTGGGTGTATGTGACATTTGTGAAATCTGCACAATAATTTACATCGCATCTACATATACAGGGTGCAAATTTTAAGTTGACAAACAAAAACAAAATTTACGAAATAAATAAGTACTTTTCATTTATCCGTAACCATTTTCCACGCAAAAATAAGAACATGGATTTTCTTGAATTTCAGCACCAACTACCAAGAATCAGAAGAAATGTTTAAGACAAAATGTACGTAGTTTTTTATGTAGAATCTGATTCTGCAATAAAAAATGGAGGTTTCCATTTGAAATTTTAAGGTTGCCTCCCGCCTCACCCCCAGGGGGCTGGTCTGGCGGGCTAATTTTAGCACCAGCAGATGTCCCCCTCGAAATAATCAACTCTGGATTCTACACATATTTTTGTGTCAAGCTTATTTTTCGAGTTATTCTGATTTGTCAACTTAAAATTTACCCCCTGTATACTCCACAGACCAACGCAGAGGATGCCGTGTACCGCTACTACGCATTTCCTTTCCTGTTACACTCGCAAACAGAGTGTATAGAAGCCTCCGAGCGAACCCTAATTCGTCGCATCTTATATTTGTGGTTACCTGGCAAAATGTGTTTTGGAGGCAGTAGAATCTTTCTGCAGTTGGCCTCAGATAGCGGTTCTCTAAATTTCCGTAGTAGCGCCCCGCGGAAAAGGGCGTCGTCTGCCTTCCAAGGAATTCCATTTGAGTTCACGATGCAACTCTGTAATATTCGGTGGTGATCGAACGTATCAGTAACAAATCTAGCAGCACGCTTCTGAATTGCTTCGAAGTCTCCCTTTATATCGATCTGGAGGGCATACCAAATAAAAGTGCTCGAGAATGGATCGCGCTAGCCGTCTCCTTTGTAGATGAGCTGCACTTTCGCTAAATTCTCCCAATAAAACGAAGTCGAGAATGCGCCTTCGCTACTACCACTTGACCTGCTCATTCGATCTCATATCGCTTTGCAACGTTAAGCTTAGATATTTAATCCATGTGATTGTGTCGGATAGTACCGTACAATGTTACAGGATTGTTTTTCCTACTTCCGCATTAACTTACATGTCTCCACATTTAGAGCAAGCTGCCATTCATCGCACCAACTAGAAATTTTGTCGAGGGCGTCTTGTATACTCCTACTGTCATTATAGGACGACACCATAGCGTCACCAGCAAACAGCCGTCAATTGCTGCTCCCCC
This sequence comes from Schistocerca americana, assembly GCF_021461395.2. Classification (NCBI taxonomy): domain Eukaryota; kingdom Metazoa; phylum Arthropoda; class Insecta; order Orthoptera; family Acrididae; genus Schistocerca; species Schistocerca americana. Next base: position 720,602,149 of record NC_060121.1, on the reverse strand, counting down.
TGTCCGACACATCGTTGATGTATGTAGAAAATAAGAGCTGTCCTATCATACTTCTCTGGGTCACTCCTGACGGTACCCTTGTCTCTTATGAACACTCTCCGTTACTTCCGAAAACTCGTTGTCTTCTTCAGATGCGCTTAATCAACAGAAAGCCTCGAACAGACAAACAAAAATAGTTAGGCACTTTAAACTTCAGTTAAAATTTCATTCATTGTAAGTATCGTTAAATAATGGTCGAGTTATCAATGTTAGTTCATTACCATGCCTCTGAAACCATCACATGATGTTCACGTGACAGTATGTATATTCAATGAGATGTTAAATAACTTCACTATGTTCAAAGTAGGTAACTGTGTTTGTTTCTCTGTATGAAGCTTTTTGTGTACTTCTGGAAAAGGCAGCTATTTGCCGATAGCAGTAGTCTGAATATCTGTTATGCAGGGTGTAAATTTTAATTTGTCAAACCACAATAACTTAAAAAATAAGCTTCACACGATAAAATATGTAGAATCCAAAGTTGATTATTTTCGAAGGGGACATCTGCTAGTGCTAATACTATCCCGCCACCTATAAGGGGGGTTTGAGAGAGAGAGGAATTAGAGTTTCACAAATGTTGAGCAATTTATTAATTTTTTCAGCATATTCGGAAAAGTTTTGTTTGTTTCCTGGTCATGAGGCCACACAACTTTTAATTATCAAACAAGTCATCTGACTAGCTAATTAACTAACCAAACATCCTACTTACCAACGAGTGAACTCATTAACTAGTGTCAGAGAATCAAAATTTACGAAGTCAATAAGTATTTTTTATTTATCCGTAACCATTTTCCAACCAAAAATGAGATCATGGATTTTCTTGAATTACAGTGCCAACTACCAGGAATCAGAACAAATGTTTAAGACAAAATGTACATAGTTTCTTATGTAGAACCTGATTCTGCAATAAAAAAATGGAGGTTCCCATTTGAAATTTTAAAGTTGCCTCCCGTACGTCCCCCAGGGAGCTGGGGTGGCAGGCTAATTTTAGCACCAGCAGATGTACCTCTCGGAAATAATCAACTTCGGATTCTACGCAATTTTTCGTGTGAAGCTTATTTTTCCTGTTATTCTGGTTTGTCAGCTTAAAACTTACAATCTTTATACCTAAATGATCGTTTTTAAATCTTTCCCACGTTTACAATTAAAACGCATCAAAGACAACATTATGCAAGGCAAAGAGGAACTGGACAGATATGAGGTGAGGGACACGATACATTAAAATGTATTTGCAAGAGCACTGTTAGACCTTAAGGCGTCCTCTCACAGGAAGTGAAAACGTACGTGGACAAGGAACTGGTGACGTTGCAGCCTACGGCCTTGGGCGTGTTTCTGAAGACGTGGTGCTATCCGTCTCTTCGCCCGAGCCTAAAAATATTCCATCGTTGTACCGGTGATCGGACGGTAGGCGGATTGGTTAGTCGTTTGCAATATACGGGCTCTACGGCATCCCTCACAGCACGTGGCACTGCAAGACTTAACAGACTATTTCATACGGGTTTAATAACTCTTAAATTAATGTAAGCTCTCGATACCACACGACAGAGCTAAGACCTATAATGGGAAACTTTTCATTAACATACTGGTTTCCCGTGAGCCCAGCAGGGACCCGAGCGTTCACGATGTGCGGCGGACACGCCTATTAGTGTGCTGTCACAAGTTCCTCGCGGGGCCCGTATAGATCGTTGGTCCCGGGGGAATTCCATTTTTCACTACGATGCGGAGTCTGAAATCAAGAATCTGGCATTCATATTTTTGCCTCGTGGACAGGAACGTGCTCAATGAGATGCGATATCATTTTACGTCGCAAGCAAAACTTACTAGAGGCCATATATTGAAGTAAATTACATATTTGACGGCCTTTCTTAACAATGAAGTGCTCGGTCTCAAATTAAGTTGTTTCAAAGCATCAGAAAGTTGTGAATCCTTCGATAATGCATCATTTTACGATTTGTTATAGTAAAATTTCACGAAGCTATATATCGGTAGAAAAAGGCGCCCTGCATTTGATGTTTTCACTGCTATAACTTGAGTGCTAAGTTTAAGTCGTATGGTGCAACGCTGATCTGGAGCGTAGGGGACGATGCTGGAGACCCTCACCGCCGTACTAGACAAGGTCCTGGTGGAGGTGGTGCGGCGGCGAGGTTCCTTCCGTACCTTTACGACGAACCTGCACCTACCTCTGAACATTGTCTCAGCAGATCATCAGCAGGAAAGCCGAGTGAAACCTACTGTACTTCGACGGAACCACGCTGCAATTGAAGTCACTAATGTACGTTTCGGGAGAAAGTTCTCACACGAAATGAAAGGTTGGAAATTGTGTCCTTAATTAATATATTCTGGAACTTAGGTGAACAAGTTTCACTGCCAAGCCCATGCTAGTCTTAACACAGTCACTCACAATCCCTTCCACTCACGTTAGCAAGTTTATGGTGTTGCACTTCCCGAAAACGTAATAGCTACAAAAATGCGGATTGTTTTTGATTGAGAATGCTCGCCAAATATTAAGTCTGTCGGTACCTAGTGCAGTCACAGTTTATAGCCACCGAACTGCTCAATACGCCACGCGGAATTTGTGTCTTGTCTCGTCACAACATTCACTTAAAAATTCCGAAATTTCTACACACCCATCGGAATAATTATGCCGTCACTTTACAACACTTTTGATGTATGAAACACCGCTAGATCCAGCAACTTATCATTTCCATCGGAACTACTATCACACACGCCTGAACTGTTTCATGACTAGGCTCCGACCCTTCCCTAGAATACTCTGTCTTCTCTAACAGCAGAGAAAGGCCCGCGAAGAATATTGCTCTACCTTTGGTCAGTTTACTCAACAGCCAATAGCAAAACGACATTCTCCCGCGTCCGTCCGCGCTTTTCATCAATAACTTTAGCAAAATAGTAAACCTAACGACTGCACTTTTTACCGACGTAATTATCTAATACGCTGAAGTTTTGTTTATATATAAAGTTATTTACTATTGTTATTTATACCTGAATTAACTTTGCCGTTACCATAAACTTACTTAACAACTCTATTCTACAAAAAGCCCCTTTGTCCACATCCATTCTTTTTCGAAATGTTCCCACACTAAATCCCACTACATAACTCGTTCATATTATCCTTAAACCACCTCACGCATCATTCATACTGCTAAAACGCATTTATAACATTTTACCTACACAAAAAGACATAATAACACTTAATGAAAATACTAGAACAGTTTATGAAAAACATTCTATTATTTTAGTGCACTCTAGTGGGCACAATCGAAACTAAATTAGTCCCCTATCCACTATGGTCATCTATCGGCAGATACATAAACTACGTGCGCGTCAAGTCTCGCGTCACCATCTGTCACTATCCAGCTCTGAGACACATCTCCCACTTAACCGCCTCCAAGGCAGGATCGGTATACGGCGCTAGGCCTCACACCCCCTGTGATTACAAAATTTTATTCCAAAAAAATTTAAAATTATACCAATATCGATCCTGACTTAAAATTACAAAATATTTCACAAAAAAATTCTCATTCTTATAAACTAAAATCACAAATCTCTTACTTCGGACTTGACATTCTATAACTAACCTAGTCTAAAATCTTTAATTTCTTTTATAATAATCATCTTACTTGAAAACATTCCTAACTTTTTTAATAACTTTTTACATTTACTTTTTTGAAAGTCTTTTTTCAGGCACTGTGGTTGGTGTCCTACTATTTAATAATAGTATTCTGTCCTATCTTAAAAAAACTGTACATAACTGCCGCCTCTTTATCACACATTTTTCCATGAGTCTTGAGTATGGCGCCTTGCATTATAGCGCCCATAACACACCTCCGTTCTCCACTTATTGGTCCCTTCATGGTTTACATGCATTGCTGTCCCTGAAACCATAATTCTGTCTTAGCCTGCTTCCTTTATATACATCTTAATATAGAATTACTTATAGTATAGGAGATTATTTACATTTTTTACTCTTTAGTTTAACTTGAATTCAAATGAAAATAAATTACCAGAGTATTACTTACTCAAATCAGCAAGAATAAATCTATTCGGATATCTTTTCTAAAATTTACTTCTTTTCCAAAAACTTAATGAATTTAAAAGAACTAGTTGCTATTGCAAGCAAAGGATATACTATTTTTTTCTGTTTAAATTGCACTGAACTTGAAAATATTTGATGGTAAAAAACACATTTCCTATAAAGCAATTATTTACAAACATTTTTATAGTACATAGTTACCACTTTTTATGTAGTGTCTCTTTTCATCACTTCTTCCTCATAGTTTCACCACTATGTAACAGAAATCAAGAATTGTGTTTACAAAATATACATATAGCCTCCGCATTAATTCATACTCCACTTGTAAAAAAATATTCTTCACCTAGATCTCCTTTACTAACTGCCCTTGTCACATCCGGTTACTCTCATATTTGTACATGTCACTCAGTCTTCAGTCAGAAACTGACCCCCATCTCTCTGACCACAAAACTTACTGCATCTTAATCCCATGACTCCATCTTACACCTTCAAACACACCTTCCCTCATAGAGAAGAATATTACAGAAGATAGATTCAGCTCAGAATGATTAGAAGAGGAAGACTGGTAATATGAAAAGAATATGAAATAGCACTGCCAGTAACTCTAGCACCTGGTGTTTGTCAAACACCTAGCATTTCATAGGTTGCAATGCCCTCTCAGGCCTCCAAGCTTAACTCACATTTACTTAAGGTTCAACCCCCACATCATCTCCAAACTCATTGTAGTCCTCTGTCTTTCTACAATACCTAACTGGTATACTGGCTGCTTCTTCATTGATCACATAGTCTTTTCGAAAAAATGGCGAAACCACATCTTTCCCATTTGTTTCAAAAATTATCACATTTTCTTTAAAATTTAATCTCCCTTTGTAATGGTTAAAGAAATCTACACCAATCAACATATTTATACACAGCTCAGGAATTATAAGGAAGTTATAGAATACTTCCACCCCATTTATTTTCACTGGCAACAGAACTTCACGTCCAACAGGTTTTTTTCACTTTTCCACTAGCTACAATAATCACCACTCCCATTACTGGCATAATTACAAGATCATTCCCTTTTTGCAATGGTTGTAACCAACCTTTACTCACAGCACATAAATCACTACCTGTATCTGCTAAACACTGTACCTATTCATCACACACCTGCAGACTAATTATTGGTTGACTCAATACTTTCCTTTCCTTGCTAGTATCAGCAGCCTCCTCCAACAAGTCGTTCACAGCCTCTCTTCTATCGAAACCTTGCCTGTTTCTGGAAACTAGACAGATTTTTGCAGAATCAGCTTCACCACTTTTCTCCCCCATACTAAGTATTCTATCCACTAGTCACAATTCAAAACTCCCTTCTGGCGCCTCGCTATTCTCCATTATAGCTTCTCTCTCTTCCCTTCCTCCACTATTAATTATTTGACCCCCACTTTGGTCACCATCCTCCTGCTTCTGCCAAATAGCCTCACAAATGTGACGCTAATATTTCCTCCACACTGACATCACTAATTTCCTGTAATTCTGCAGCCTCTCTACTTTCTCCTTCCTCAGAACGTAACTCAGCTTCAACTTGGTTGCTAACCACTTTCTTGCAATCGGATTCAGTCACATCTTCCAATAATACACCATCCCTCTCATCTGCAATACAGTGCTTAGCTTGTTTATGTCTATCCAAAAACTCCTCTAAACCTCCATTAAACGTACAGATCTTTTTTAGATTAGATTCACTTCATTCCAATTGATATGTAGTGAGGAGGTCCTCCAGGATGTGTAACATGTCAGAAAAACAACAATACATGACAAATATTTACAACTAAAACAAATAAGCTAATGTACCATTCCACAGGTCCCAAGTGGAATGATTGTCATTTTTTAAAGAACACTATATGAAAGAGTCATTTTACAAATACTAATGCACTGAATTTAAAATAAAAAAGTTTTTTATTTATTTATAAGATAATAAACATGTAATACAACTACTATAATACTTATTTACAATGAACACATTACTGCACTGAAATGGTGCAGAAGTTAGATTGTACTTACACACACACACACACACGCACACACACACACACACACACACACACACACATTTACAATGAACACATTACTGGACTGAAATTGTGCAGAAGTTGTATTATATATACATACAGACACAAATCAGTTGGTTTTACTGAGAAATTCATCAATGGAGTAGAAGAAGGTGGCCACAATAAATCCTTTAGGCTTCTCTTAAACTCAATTTGATTGGTTGTTAAGCTTTTTATTGCTGCTGCCAAGTTATTGAAAATGTGTGTTCCTGAATAATGCACACCTTTTTGTACAAGACTAAGTGACTTTAAATCCTTGTGAAGGTTATGCTTATTTCTAGATTTCTAGCATTGATTCCATGAATTGAGCTGTTGGTTTGAAAAAGAGATATATTTTTAATGACAAATTTCATTAAGGAATAAATATATTGCGAAGCATTAGTTAGTATCCCTAGTTCACTAAACAGGCTTCTGCAGGATGTTCTTGAGATCACAACACATATAACTCTTACTGCAAGTTTTCGTGCCCGGAAAACTTTAGTTTGGCTTGATGAATTACCCCAAAAAATAATCCCATATGACATTAAGGAATGAAAGTAAGCATAGTATGCCAGCTTTTTCATTTTTATGTCCCCTATGTCTGACAAAATTCGCACTGCAAACAGAGATTTGTTAAGACGCTTCAGCAGTTCTGTTGCTACTACCTTCTTCTGCACCTCCCTTACAGTCCCTGTCTGGTTACTATTAACACATACAAAAGGTTTTTCTAGCGGGCTCAAACTACTACTTCCCATCTGGGAAATGCTAGCATTTTCACAGACGGCATTTAATTTGATGGATTCTGTAATTCGGTATTCTTTCTTACGTTTACCTCTGTCTGCTGCTGCCTTTGCACAACATCATTCTTTCGCACTGGAGAATACGATCGATAATCGTGCACCTGCTCCCCATTACTTCGCCTATCATTTGCAGGATAGCGCCACCTCCTGCCATTTCCACCGAACACGCCAATTCTGTTAATGTTTACATTATGTCGCGGTCCTGCATCATTTGGTGGTGTGATATTACGATTTGCATGTTCCTCCTCATGCAATAACATCTCAACCCTCTCCAAATAACTAATTAACTTATGTACATCATCCCTCGGCGCTGGAATAAGTTTGTTCCGCCAGGGCATAGGCAGTTTACCTACCAAACCCATAACAATTTGCTCTGGCTCGATTTTGTTGTTTAAGTATGACAAATTTGTCATCCACTTTAACGCGAACTTTTTTACACTTCCCCTTCTGAGATTATTCGGGAGGACGACGGTTCAATCCTGCGTCCGGCCATACTGATTCAGGTTTTCCGTGATTTCCCTAAATCGCTCCAGGCAAATGCTGGGATGGTTCCTTTGAAAGAACACGGCCGACTTCCTTCCCCATCCTTCGCTAATCCGATGAGACCGATGACCTCGCTGTCTGGGCTCCTCCCTCAAACAACCCAACCCTTCTGGGATTAAACTTTTCCCTAGCCCAGAAGCTCTTTAATAACTCCATCTGTTCTTGCTTACCACAATATTCCTTCAGTATCGTACTGTTCAGTAGCAATAACCACCCAAGTTCTGGCCTCTCCTAAGAATTTTGACATAATAAAACCTATTTTTTGTTTGTCTGACTACAAACTAGGTAACACACCTTCAAAATCATTCCAAAATTCTTTTGGATGCACATTTCCTGTTGTATCAAAACGTAAAAACTGTCCCTTAGTGACATATGAAATTTCAGATGATTCTACCATAAAACTACACCCACTACTGTTAATTCCATGTTTGAAGTTAGTTTCAACTTGGCATAGTCTACTGTCTTGCTTATCCAACCTACTTTCCACCTGTTCTCTACCTGGTTAGTTAGCTGAAGAACATTTTTATCAGACTCATCCACTAGTTCAGACACAGTTTTTACTTCATTCATACATTTGTCAGATTCATAACTGATTTTACTGGCTAACACTTTGTGATCAGTTTCACATACAGCTTCTACAGCCGCTATTTTAACCTGTACTTTTTGTATACCTTCTTTAATTTCATCTACTTTTTGTTTGTTTCCAGTAGCAACTCTTTTGAAAGCCTCTGTTAATTCACCTTTTACGTTGCTAACAGATCTTTTGCAATTATTCTCAACTCGAGAAATTTTGTCATCTACTTTATTTTCTAATAACTTCAATTCATTTTACCACATTTCTTTTCAAACATAGTCTGCTTTTCAAGTTTTTCATTAAACCCACTATCAAGTTTACTAATTTTTTCATTAAAACTACTGTCAAGTTTACTAATTTTTTCATTAAAACAACTGTCAAGTTTACTAATTTTTTCATTAAAACCACTGTCCAGTTTACCAGTTTTTTCAGTAAAATCACTGTAAAGTTTTTCGAGTTTACTATTAATTTTTTCAACCAAATTAGTGTGCCCTTGTATAGTGCCCATCAAAGCTGCCAATATTTCCTGCATACTTCCTAGTTCCATTTTAGCATCAGTGTTTCTTGTTTACCTTGTTCCACAGGCACTATATCAAATTTGGTATCCACATTTGATACATTTGATTCAGTAACATTACCAACACTATCAGCATACACCTGATCATTACTGAGTTCATGCTTAATGTCACTTGTTGAATTAGTATTATCCCCACTAGTTACATTAACAGACATACTTGAAGCAGACTCAATTCCACTGTCCGTAAATAACAGAAATATCATCAAAAACATCCCCTTTTATTTTAACATTTACTCCTTCTCTCTGTTCAGGTGTGCTAGTGTGTGAAGCGCTTACAATGAATGAAAGTTCCTCTTCCTTCACCGTGTTCACAAAATCTTTATCACTTGCCATGTTTCTCAGTCTTTCAGCGCACATACAAACACAACAGATGTAACAGAGTTGACTTATTTTTTGTCGAATGCTGCAGCCTCGGCGTGTTGAAACTGCGAGTCCGATCCCCTGCGGCTGCCATACGAGTTTCCGGGGCCCCGCTCGTCATGTAGGCTGGCCGCGCTGCCCTGTTGTACTGCTCGCCGCCACCGCTAAGACACCATCTGCTGCTTCGCTGCGCTCCTGTCGTTACTGCAGCCGTTGCGGATCATCTTCTTTCTTGCAGCACCAGCAACTCGAAACGAGTTCCGTTTAAACTTCTGCTAGTACCGGTCCACTAAATTCTTTCACTAACTTCACTGTTCGGTCTATCAAAATCTTTCTCTCGATCGGGAATTCAAAATACTACGGCTTTAATGTTTCCCGGCACCGATGCACCACGTGCGGCGGCGCTGTTCCTTCCGTCCCTTTACGACGAACCTACACCTACCTGTGAACATTGTCTCTGCAGAACATCAGCAGGAAGGCCGAGTGAAACCTACTGTACTTCGACGTAAACCAGGCTGCAGTTGAAGTCACTAATCTACGTTTCGGGAGAAAGTTTTCACACGAAATGAAAGGTTGGAAATTTTGTTTTTAATTAATATTTAAAAAATACATCGACAGAAATGGTGATTATGTAGAAAAATAGCAAAATGTTCAAGCTGTAAACTGATGTAAACCACTGTAGAAATAAACAGGTCTATGTACGAGTACTTATAAGAAAATAGGAGACCTTACTTTTGGGATTACCCTCCTACGTGTATTAAATAATACCCCCTGCACATCTACAAATTTTGTCATGTATTCTTCTTTCTATACCGAACACAGAGTTAGTATTATTACATCGGGTGCTACAGTTTTATTGGCCAGTAGTGTACTTCCGAAATTGGAAATTTGTGGTAAGGTCTTATGGGACCAAACTGCTGAAGTCATCGGTCCTTAAGCTTACCCACTACTTAATCTAACTAAAACTAACTTACGCTAAGGCCAACATACACACCCATGCCCAGGGGAGGACTCGAATCTCAGACGGTGGCGCCGCGCGCTCCGTGACAAGACGCCCCCGATCGCGCGGCTACCCCGCGCGGCGTGTATTTCCGAACCCACTTCGTAATTTCTCTTGATATAAAATGAGAAATACGTACATCCGCTGTTGAGGACACTTCTTCTGCTAAGCCAAGCGTTTTACCCTAACAAGTGAGTAACCAACGCAGATAACGGCAAAATATCGTCTTATGCCTTGGATTGTACTGTATAATGTATAATTAGGTTTCGTATTTGAAACTTTTTTTCACTGGATTTTATTTCCTGCGTCGCGACATTATGTTGTAACATACTTTGTACTTCTATTGTCTTCGGTTGTATGATCTTTGGCTTGGCGTTGTGACCTTCGATTGTACCTGCATGCTGGAATGCCAGTATTGCTGTAGCATTGAATTCCTGTGTTAAATGTTTCTTACATTTTGGATCTGGCGATTTAGGATAAAGGTATGAGTGTCATGTGATGTTCCCATTGTGAAAAAAAAAATCTTAAGTATCTGAAATTTTTGTCAGAATTTCGCTTTGGAGATTGTATTTTATTCTGAAATTCATCGATTTCTGTTGTTGTTCTAATGTACAGTACCTACAATAAATAATTTAGAAGACAGCATTGCACTCATCAAGCATTTTTCGAAATAAATTGGGAATAGCTGCATGTATACTGAAACAAAAGTCAGTTATGATCACCTACTACATTCATTATTTTTGTTACTGACTTCGGGTCGATGAACATATCACCTCCATAGTTTGGAACTAGTTCTACAAGGATCCGTTTGTCCGATGCTTCGGTGTTGCAACCTCATCCTTGGACAAACTGCAGTATAATAATCATAAAGAGCAGTCATCCGAATAATAACGAAAATGCAAACACTAATGAAATATTTCAGATACTTCACATCTTTTCGATAGTTTTTAATTAAGTGACAAGTAGTGAGTATTCCTTCACTATTTATTCACTTAGTGCTATTTCAGTTTCAAGAGTATCTGGACGGACTTCGTAGAGTTTACTGACTTTTTTACTTTCCGTTTCCATCTTGGTTGTATATCTAAAGGGAATATTGGATGTATTACGCCTACCACTTTCTTGTTGAGACAAAATAATTTCAGTTTTAATAAATTTGTAAGGAGGTCCCTTAGAACAACAGTATATTAACAGTCACTGCTGTTAAGGATACTTATAAACTGCTCTTCACTGGGTCTGCGTAAACGGAGACTTCGCATTGCACCTACGCTATAGGCATGTTTCTGCGTTCCGAAAACGCGAAGGAACCAATGACATAAAAAGTGAGGTCCCGCTCGCTGGTCCACGTCTAGGATCTGTGACTTGCTTAATTCTGCTCTGCACGCATGTAAGTTCTCCATAACTTTTATATTCCATGTTTTGCGCCGTATATATTCTCACACAACACGTCCACGTTTGCACTGATGCTTGTCCTGAGAGAGATTTAAGAATTCATCTGCGGACGAGAAATACTGAGGTGCACCGCAACGCTAGGACTATGTCATTGAACATGGAAGCGTGTCTATAAACTGCACGACGCAGGCGATAGATGTCAACACGCGTAGCAAGCAGTCCACCCAAGGCCAAAGCGAATACAAAATGTTTGACATTCGAAATAGGACAGTATGGTTCCCCAGGAGAGTAGCTCACTGTGAGAGTAAGGAAGGGTTTTATTTTGTTAGGTTCGTAATTAATGTATTTCTCATTTCTTTGTTGTTGTGGACCTCACGTCTGAAGACTGGTCTGTTTCGGCTCTCCATTTTAACTTGACCTGTGCTAGTCTCCTCATTACTGCATAAACACTGCCACACAAATTAGAACCTTCTGACTATAGGCGATCCTTAGTTTCACAATTATAATTTCACCTCCCACATTCCCTTCCACCAACAAGTTAAAGGTTTCCTCGTGTATCTTACGAACCTTACCTATCTTTTAGTCAAGTCCTGCTACAAAAATTTTTACTCCCTACTCGATTCAGTAAGCCAACTCCTTTATGGGTTATCCTACATACTCAGTCTCTCTTGAACATTCTTCTGCAACACCACACCTAAAAAAGTTTTCTATTCGTGCTCTTCTTGTCTGTACTGCTTAGCGTCTAGCGACACACTTCTAGAAAGGACTCTCTGAATTTTGAATTTTTGTCCACAATATATTTCAGAAAATCTCTCTTCGTTAGTGACAGTCTGCATTTTATATCCTCTCTTCTTTGACCATCATCAGTTATTATGCTGAAATAGCAGAAGAAGTCGTCTAAAACCTTAATCTAATTCCCTTTCCAACATGATTACATTCGACCATCCTCTGCAACGACTGCTTTACTGTTAATGATGTTCAACATATAACCTGGTTTTAAGACATTCTTTATTCCGTTAAAATGGTGTTTGAAGTCTTTACACAGACACACATCGGCCGCGGTGGTCTAGCGGTTCTAGGCGCGCAGTCCGGAACCGCGCGACTGCTACGGTCGCAGGTTCGAATCCTGCCTCGGGCATGGATGTGTGTGATGTCCTTAGGTTAGTTAGGTTTAAGTAGTTCTAAGTTCTAGGGGACTGATGACCACAGATGTTAAGTCCCATAGTGCTCAGAGCCAGCCGGCCACACACACACACACACACACACACACACACACACACACGCGCGCGCGCGCGCGCACGCGCTCCTCAAATTCAGCTGTTAAAACTTTGAAGATTCAATCAAATAAACACTACAGAATGCTTTCAGTTGATAGAACGAGTGCATGGTTCTACCGACGGAAACGCTACAAACTGGGTCAAAAATGGTTCAAATGGCTCTGAGCACTATGGGACTTAACATCAGATCAGGGAACGTCTTATACGATAAAAATTTTGAAGCATTCTTGTCCGACGCAGAAGAGAAAACGTGTAAATTTTCCCAGAAAGCAGCAGAAAACTTCCTTGCAAGAAGAAGAGCAGCAAACTACAAGAAAGTAGTGAATCAAACGCCTCGCTTTGGCTGCAGTATGTCTTTGAAAGTACATTTCCTGGACTCTCACACTGACTTCTTCGCAGACTGCTGCATTGATGTAGCGGACAAACATGGGGGACGATGATGAAATAAAAATTCTGACGTCAGTCATATTTGGGTGCTGAAATGAATTCAACGGCCACAGATGAAAATTTGTGACAGACCGGGACTCTAACCGGCATTCCTCGCTTCACACCAGCAGTCAGCTTAACCATTTCGACTATCTGGACATGTTTACCTTCCAGCCCAAATTCCCAACTTGTAGCATAGTACTTATGTAGCGCCCTCTGTCCATCATACGCACTGCTTGCTGCCTCACATCGTTTCCCACAAGAGTTTAGAACAGAGGATGCATCCAGACGAAAATGATCTTCATGATTGTCGAGACGTATATGGCCGAAAGAAGAGACACCACACGTACATAAATATGAAGATTCCAGGGGAAAAAACCTGATAAGTCCATAATTCCAAAATGTCTGTTTTTTTCATAGTTTAATAGACCAGCCAGTGTAGTTTTAGCTGGTTTTACAGAACTGGTCAAAAACCTGATGAGTCAAGAGATATTCTGATATCTTGTAAGCGTGTGCAGGCGAAAAACATCATAAGTCCACGCGGAACAGGGGAATATCCTGACAAGTCCAGAGAATGCAACGATAAAATTTTATGACTTAATGATTCCCAGCCCATGCAGGTCTGTTTTCATTAATGTTATCGTAGTTTTATCATTGTTACCACAATCATTGTTGTGTATAAGTTGACCATTGTTGTTAGCTTTGTGGAGTTTGTGAAGGAAGTTAGATGTAGCACTGTGTTCCGTCAGTGTACAGTGAATAAAGAAGACACTGACTCATCTACTTGCGAAGAAAACTATAGAATGTCATCAAAGAAGCTGACAAAGAAAAGCAAGAAGTATGGTCGAGTTAGAGATGACTCCTAACGTATAAGATTGCATTCACGTGAACAGGAGAAACATGTAAGTGCAAAAACAATTGTTTCGATATTGTCAGTGATGAAAATAAAAGGAATATTATTAATAACATGAACCACTTTCAAAATCATGTTGAAATAAACCTCTATTTAAGTGGTTTAATCACCTTGTTCTCTGTACAGCGCAAGCGTCCTAGAAGAGAAGATCAGGAAGCAAAGTTTCGTGATGCATCATATAAATTCGGTGTTTGTATTACCATTAATGGATGTGTCCAAGAAGTACATGTGTGCAAGCAAGCATTTATGTCGTTACATGGAATAAAGAAGGCAAAGGTAGATCATTTACTGAAGAAACTTAAATCTGGAAACCAACCTCTACGAGACGGCCGAGGGAAACAGAGATCCTGCTCACAGGCTTTGAAAGATGAAACACGTGCAATAATAAGGGGACACATTAAATCATTTAAAGGTCGCAACAGCCATTACAGTTTGACGAAGTCAGAAAAAATTTACCTACGAGAGTCTTTGAATATTAAAAAAATGTTCCACATGTTGAAGGAGAAATTTCAAGATCAGAACGTATCGTATGAAACATACCGCACTATATTCAATTCAAATTTCAATATAAGTTTTGGATATCCATGATCTGATACATGTGGCTCCTGCGATGAGTATCTAGCCAAGAAGAAAAATTTGGAGAAGGAACTGACTTTAACATCATCTGTTGAAAATAAGGTAAGGCTTCATCCCGAACTTAGATCCAATGAAATAACCCATGAATTTCATCTCAGAAAACAAAAAGTGTTCTATGACAGGAAAAAAAGGCAAAGATGGAATGTCAAAAAATCCATCGAAGGTTGCAATTACGATAGACTATAGCAAAAAGTTTTCTTGTTCAAATATAAAGACAAATGAAGTTTATTATAAACGACAGCTTTCTGTATTTATATTCAATGTTCATATTTTGGCAACAGGGGACAGCAATTTTTGCATGTATCCAGAGAGCACAGGCCTAAAAGGAGCAGACGAAGTTTCATCGTTCCTTCATCATTTTGTGCACAATTGTCTAAATCCAGAAGTCAGACATCTGAAGATCTTCTGTGACTCCCGCGGAGGAAAAACAAGAATGCCACTGTGTTCAGATTCCTTCAACATCCGGCCCATACAGAAAATCGATTGGACTCTGTAAAGATGACATTCCCCATAAGATGACATTCGTACCTCGGATGTAATAAAAATATTGGTATGATAGACCAAACACAGGAGTGTCAAATTCCAAAGGATTGGTGTCAGGTTTTACAGAACTCACGCACACGCCCTTCGTCTTTTGTCATCACTGGTGTTGAGGAGCAACCAGAGGTTATCAAATGCTGCACAGAGTGTCTGAATAATACAACATACAAGAAGAAACTCCCCTTCCAGTCCAGGCCAATAAGAGAATTGGAAGTCACACGTCACCATGCAGCACTGGTTCGGTATAGAGGAAGCTACAATGGAGCATATGAGCAAGCTTCATTACTTCTTCTTGGAGGGAAAGGGCAAGATTCCAGCCTGAAAGAAGGCGAGTTCAGCTTACCCTCTGCTAAATATGAAGGTATAGTAACTGTTTTACTGCAATTTGATTTGAAAGTTTTTTTATTTATTGAAATAAGTATTTTTTAGTGTTAAGCATATAGCTATTTAAATTAAGGGATTCTGATTTTTTGCAGGTGATCTTAAAATATCTGCTGAGAAATACAGAGATTTACAAGACTTGATAAGATTTTCCGTAGTGAAGTGCAAGTCTATTTTGATCTTCTTTTGCATTGATCCACCATCGGAAAAGCACAAGACCTTTTATAGAACATTATTAAATGATCGTATGAGATAATTTGTTGTAACATGAATTTGAAATATTGTAGTTACCTGCAACATGTTATGGACTTGTCGTATTTTTCCTCTGTACGACCTGCCTTCGTAATAAAAATGAATCATATTATAGTAAATCCTATTCAGATGTGTATGATTTCAACAGTAGTCTTTCTCTGAAAGATATATTAAGGTCTAAAACAAAAATGAAGAATATAACTTGAAAAACTAAAATTTATTAGTCTTGAAACTTTAAATTTCGTCTCATGAAAAAAATAAGAATTGTGACTTATCAGGTATCACCTGGACTCTTCATATGGAAAAAAAATTCAGTAAAGACGTACATGTAAAGGAAAAATGGTATGAAGGAAGTGGATGTCTACCGTGCTGTCCAACAACTGCAGGAACATTATTCGAGACAAGAAAAACACTTAATCTAACCGTAAAAAAAGAGACTTGCCACTTTTTGTTGCAACATTTGTATCACGTGCTCTTTACATGTTTACCTTCATCTAAAATCCATACTAGAAATTGAATGCTTTCGTGAATACAGACTCAGACGTAATCTTACTAGAGTTTCATAATATGGTAGATATGATTTTTTAACTGAAATACTTCATCTTACTATTTACTCAGTTCGGAGAGATAAATTTACATATACATATACATTTGGTAAAAATGGAAATTCCTGTTAAACTATCCCTGATGGAGAACGACTGGAAACAGATTTCAATTCACCTCAGAAGTTACTAAAAGAATCACAACTTTTTTGCTCCAGAAATGGAAAGAATTTGCTAGATAATAGTGTCATTGTAGTAAGATCTGTACCTTTCACAAATGCAGTAGCTTCATTTTAGGTATAAGTAGGGGCCTGGTTGATAAGTGGTAAAGCCGGAACTCGGAAGCAAACGGTCCCTGAAACGAAAGCCGGTCGAACCACAGAACAGTTACCTATAATCTGCTCTCATTCCCAATGACGTGGAGATTCGTCAGGAACGACACGTGATTCGGACTCCATCGTAAACCATAGGTTTAATTACCGCCGTGGATTGTGTGGGGCAATTCAGGGCACGAAAGTTGACTATGGATCGCTCAGTTGAAAGACTTGCAACAGGCTGTAAATCCACATGGAACTACTCGTATAAGCAACATGCTGTGGAGGTAACCTTACTGATTGCACGACAAACTGTACAAAAATAAGAGCTGTACTGCGTACGATAGACAGACACATGAATATCATTATGTGCTTTCAGGGTGTAGGTTAAAATTTTGTGAACATAATGACCATAATAGCAAAACAGTGAAACTATCCAGCCACTTTTGCATGTTATTTGGTAGAAAATGAACCTACCGACGACGATCACACTTCACCGACACGTGTATGGATGAGACAGTATGGATGAGAAATAAGATATCTGTTCTGTTGAGGGCAGAATCCTTTTGAAAACTTATTTATTTAAAAGCAGATATGGACAAGAAGTACGGTATCTCCTCAAACCGAGTGAGGTGTCGCGTTCGGAAGAACAACGGCTCAAATCCCCACCCAGCCACAAAACAAAAAAAAAAAACAAAAAAATAAATAAATAAATAAATAAATAAATAAATAAATAAAATAAAAATATAAAAAATGGCTCTAAGCACTATGGGACTTAGCATCTGAGGTCATCAGTCCCGTAGACTTCGAACTACTTAAACCTAACTAACCTAAGCACATCACACACATCCATGCCCGAGGCAGGATTCGGACCTGCGACCGTAGTAGCAGCGCGGTTCCGGACTGAAGCGCCTAGATCCGCTCCGTCACAGCGGCCGGCCCCAGCCATCCAGATCCCGTTTTTTCGAGATTTCCCTAAACTGCTTAACGTAAATGCTGAGACGGTTCCTTTGTAAAGGGCACGACCGATTTCTTTCGCCATCATTCTTTAACCTGAGCTTGTGCTCCTTAACCAATGACCTCATTGTCGACGCGACTCTACTCTCTAACATTCGTTTCTTTTTTTTATGACGTCAAGATTCATTTGACATTTAAATTTCCTCTCTCTTTGCTTGTCCTTCCAAGTCTGCATATGAGCGTAAGAGTTTCCGTGTCATTAAAATACCCAACCACGTTTTTTGACAGTGGTATAATTTTCAGTTCGGTAAAGAACTGCACCACTTTTGGTAACGCGACACCGGCGGCACTTGGAGAGCCACGGAAGCTATTAGCAGGAGCGGATCCGCTTCATCAGCGGCGGTGGTGCAGCCACTTTGCGCTGACGTAGCCCCGCGCCCCGGCCCGCAGGTAAATCACAACGTCGCGTCGAGTCAGCAGCGCGGCTCCGAACTACGGTCGTGCGGGAAGTTCACGGGGCGGGCCTGCGCCGGGCTCCGCTCAGCTTTACGTGTGCTCTGTGGGTCAAGTGTTCCCACACGACTCTTGTGGCGCTGTGCTCGTTATTGCTGTCTGAAGCACATGGCCCTGTCTTTTTCTAGATGCTTCGTAAAGAATGTTCCCTTTTTTATGTCTTTACATAGTCGCACTTACATCCTCTACGAGTACATATGTAGGGTGAGTATGGCTCAGTAAACGGTTCCAGATATCGGAACGAGGTTTTCAGCAAATGATGGTACGCAAAGAGGCACGTTCCTCGATATATTAGAAAGAGTCTTAATTGTTGTACCGATCGAGGTACTAAAGCAAGCATGATATTTAATAGAATGATATACTTCTTAACAGCGTCCCACAGCGCTAGAAAAGACGAGTACAGTGATATAACGGTTGTTAATTTTGAGTTTCGAACTCTTAGCAACAGAACCCGAGAAATATTCTAAAACTGAAAGGCAACTTGGCAGGAATCGGCTATTGCGTTGTAAACATTCTTATGCCGTGCTATTTTGCTGTAATAAGCCTTTCGACTGTTTACGTGTCTGCAGTGCAGAACTAGCAGGAACTGTGTGCTCTATCGGCAGGTCATTTCTGCTTCAACATCGCTTGGCTGCAGACATGTGGACCACTGTAGACGAAGTAGACATGCTAATTTTATACGGCGAATATCAACGAAATACTGTCGAAACGGTAATAGAAAACTGCCTGATAGAACTGTAGTTTCTTTCACAAAAACTGGAAACGTTCTCACATTTTACCTAGGCCTCGTCTGGTGGGGCAGAAGGTAGCATATTCCGTAGTTTCACACACAAAAGTCATACTTGACACAATATCTGTATATCTCTGTAGTATCTGTGTCGTATCTGTTTATAACGACGGAGCCTGCCCTGAGGGAATTGCTGTTGGCACTTACACCGCACTACATTCTTATTTTAGAACATTTTTCGGATACTGTTGCGAAAGGTTTCAACAATTACATTAACAGGCGCCATATGGCTGTAGCTCCGTCTTCAAGAGATACAGAATACAATTATAGAAAGTATACAGTTCCATTACAAAAAGAGATATTTGCTTCAGTATCCCTATGGGAGCAAAAGTTAAGAATCCTTATGACACACCAAAGTAGACGCTCTTTAGAGTATTATCATTTGCCATAAAACTCGTTTAGATATCTGAAACCGTTCATGAAGTGAAAGCAGTCTTACGTGACTCATGCTGAATACTCCTCAGCACGCCGGCTTACAGTGCATGGCGGAGGGTGTTTCACACTATTATTGGCGATTTTGTGTTCTTTTCTGCCAAGGTTTAAGCGAGAGACGAAAGTAACTGTTTAAATGACTCTGTACAACACCTAATCTTTCTTAATTCTACAATGAACCAAACGTAGAGTATAAATATACACATCACTATTTTGCGAACGTGCTAACTTGTAGCTGTTTAGCAGTATGTGTGTAGAGATATGTGTTTCCAGTGTTAATATCTTAATTTACTTTATCGTATTTCAGACATATGCAATCTGGACATTAATAGTAAATTTAAATTTGACAGAAAGTTTAGCCTGATTAGAACTGAAAATTCCTTGTTTCCTGGGCTATATACTCCAAGTTCTACTTCATGTAATGGTTAACTCACATTTGTGTATTCTAACTGAATCATATATATTTTTGTTTGTTGTGAAATATTTTGGCCTTTTGAGGGGAGACAGCGAGGATATTTCGCTCTCTGGCAAGCCGTAATGGATGGCTGTCAACATCATGTATGAAGGAGGTCTTTGACAACATTCATTAAAAGCTGACTGTAACTGTCAGTTTACATTCTGAGTGGCTACAACTTATGTTTAGTATCAGGTGTTCATGCAGATGTAATGAGATGGTTTGAATCACGTGCAACATTCAATAAGGACTATATACAACGGGTCTCAAGGAACTATAAATTTCAATTATATACCATGTCTTGTGTGATGCATCATGTGATGTTCACCCCACATGTAAGTAGAAATATTCAGATGTGTGAGAATCCCTATGGGACTAAACTGCTAAGGTCATCGGTCCCTAGACTTGCACACTACTTAAACTAACTTATGCTAAGAACAACACACACCCATGCCCGAGGGAGAACTCGAACCTTCTCCAGGAGGGGCCACGCAGTCTGTGACATGGCGCCTCAAACAGCGCGGCCACTCCGTGTGGCCATGTAAGTAGAGCTATAAACTAATGTCACGACTGTAACGAAATTGTTATTGTGCTTTGTAAAGTATGTACCGATGTATAGTGCGCTTCGTGTTGATATGTTTCTTTTTAGGTGCATGATAATGATGTAATGGTCGAAATCGTTCTATAGTACAGCTAATAAAAAATAGAAAAAAATACAGCCTCCTACAGACCACGCTTTCCTTCCTCAAATTTTCTTACCTTATTGTTTCGACGATGGTAAAACAGTCTAGTAACAGAGTCTTCTTCTAATACTTGTTCCCCAGATTTCAGAAAAAGGGTTCTCTGAGTACCATGTCGCATTTCCTCCTAGGATCGCTATTTAAGGTTCCCGAGTATTCTGTAGCTCTTCCATATGTGCTATACCGACTTATTACGATCTTAATATCACACATCTGCATTAGTTCGATATATATTATCATGCCTATTTGATTAGAACTACAGATGCAGTGTTACACCACAGATTAGTAACGAAACGGGAGAGTAAAATTTTAGCAACCTGCGGTATCAACCATGCAGAAGTGTCGGTAGCCGCCAACTGGGAAGCGTAAGCATTTCGACACTGTTACGGGCTCAGACAAAATAGCCGCCTCACCACCGTTAAGAGAGAAACTCAGAGGAAAATTGTTGAAGGTGCGGACCGAACTGCCTTCGTTACTCTTGTAACGTTACGCAAGAGACACTAGGTATGACGCAACAACGGCTAGCGACAGTCTGACTAAGCAGTAAATACACTGCAACAAATTCGTTAAGCAAATGTAAAAGAACTGAAGACTGCTGACAACTAGGGAAGAGCAGAATCATTTCTATCATTATGAAATGACGTCGTAGAGCAGGGCCTCTCCTCGGCGACATAATTATTCCACCTTCTGATACTCGATCGAAGGTGTTCTTGTCCTTTGCAAACGATTCTTTAGTTGTGGTACAGTAACATCTTATGAGTGAGATTTACGGTACTGACGTCAGCACATTAGCCAGCAGTAATGGGTGGACGGAGCTTCTACCAACACAACTCTGATCCATGGCGGATGTCGTCCTAAACACCAGCGTTGCACGTATCTGAAGGCCTACCGTACCAGCGGGCCAGGTCCAGCATTCAGCACGACTACAAGGCATCTGACAATTCGGTCCACCTGAGGTGATAACACAGGCAATGATCTGGAAGGGAAAGTGTTCTTCCCAAAACGACGTGTGAATCAAAACTCTCTCGTCGTGGTCACCACAATCTCCAAAAGCAGAGAAACCGACATGTGTACTTCGCCAGCGGACGGAAAAGTCAGGGAGTCATCAACTTCCATTCCAAGCTGATGCAGCGTCCTCGGCAGTCATGAGTCCACTATTGGACTCAACACATTCTCCTGCGGATTATGCAGCTACCACGGTGCAGAATAAGCAGCAACTATTTGCATTTTCAGTAATAAGTGACGTAATTTTGAATATTGTTTTTTTGTGTCTAACGATTTATTATGTCGAACGACGCAACAATATTCTCCAATTGGTCACGCTAACATCCTGTTATGTATCTCCTTCATAGACCCGCTGCACTTTTCCTGAATCCTTCTAACAAAACTGTGGTCCAATCACCTACCTTAATACTGATTTTACTTCACTTTTCATATTACTTCTTATTACTGCCATGAAATGCTTATACCGTGAGCTCAAGACTTACAGCACTAATTTTGTAGTCGGATATTATCGGGTGCTTTTTCCTCGTTGTTGGTGTTATATAGTACTTATACAGAATTAAAAAAGACGGCGAGAACACAGAACTAAGATGAGGTAGACACGAGCCTGATTAGCATGCAAGAATGGGAACCAGTATCACAGACTGCTAACTGAGAATCGAGCGATATTCGCCGAGAACCCGCCAGATATAGAAATTAATAATGATACTATTCCAATATGCAAGACAACAATATGAATGGCGCTGGGTCCAGTATCGGTTTATATAGAATTCATTGTAGCAGCGCCATCGAAACTTTTTGACATATTGGCAAGTGTTTCTGAGAAATTCTTTAGAGATGCCGAAGTTCGAACGCAGTGGAAATAGGCCACGATTGCATCTATATTTAAGAAGGGACACAGGAAAGATTGTGCAAACTATCATGGTATTAGTGTAATGACATCCATGGCGAGAATCTGCGACCGTACCCTGAAAAAGGAGATATACGAAACAATAACTGAATCTGAAGAACAAAATTGATTCAGATCTGGTCACTCCTGTACTGATGGAGCATTTATCCTCAAAAACCTAGCTGAGTAATTACAGCAAGAGTCATACTATCCACCTTGCCTTTGTACGAGGGCTATTCGGAAAGTAAGATCCGATGGATCGTGAAATGAAAACAAGAGTAAAAATCTGATGCAGCTTTGCACATATGTGTTGGATAGTGTCTCTAGTATGATTGCAGATAGCATCAAGTTGCTCTCTTAAGTTCTGAGCACACAGCCAAAATGTAAAGTTACCTAGAACAGTAGTGTCTACCGCCAAGTTGAATGCCCGCTGCAAGGTTTCGCTTGGTTTCATGCAACCCCACATACGCAGCTGTCATAGACCTCATTCTTCATGCCAATTCTCGGCCGCACACTGCAGGCGCAATGAGGAAGCTCCTGCAACGGTTTCGGTGGAATTATTTGATCACCCACATACAGCCCAGACTTGTCTCCTTCTGATATTCATCTTTGCCCACATGAACCACTGGTTATGAAGATAACATTTTGGGACAGACTACGAACTGCAGACCAGCGCAGAGATGTGGCGGAAAGCGCAGGCGGCTGCTTTCTATGACGAGGATGTTGCAAAGTTGGTACAACGATACGACAAATGTCTAAGTCGGAGCGGCGACTATGTTGACAAGAAGCTGGTAGGTGTAGCAAACTATTGCAAACGAAACAATTTTTGATTTTTACTGCGGTTTCCATTTCGCCACCAGTCGGACCTTACTTTCCGATTAGCCCTTTTATACCTCCAAAGAGCTTATGAGACAGTACCACAAAACAAGTTATGGACAAGTCTGATCGGAATGGTGTGTCATCAAGCTATGTGACAAGTGTCAGATTGTTCCATAAAGTCTGTGCGTCAGTGTTAAAAATGAGATACAATTATCTCAAGAGTCTGACGTGACAAAGGGCCGCGCCAGGGATTCGCACTCGCCTCTGCATTGTTTAAGATCTGCTTAGAGGAGAAGAAGAAGTATTGGAAAAGTAAATTCGGAGGAATAGATATCCGCATAGACCATAAAATCGCCGGACTTGGTGGCCGAGCGGTTCTAGGCGCTTCATTCCGGAACAGCGTGACTGCTACGGTCGCAGGTTCGAATCCTGCCTCGGGCATGGATGTGTGTGATGTCCGTACGTTAGTTAGGTTTAAGTAGTTCTAAGTTCTAGGGGACTGATGACCTCAGAAGTTAAGTCCCATAGTGCTCAAAGCCATTTGAACCATTTTTAGACCATAAAATCTCGTTTTTTTATGATGGCCAAGTGAGAGTGGATGAGGATGAGGAAGATGGTAACTATACGCTTCACAAATTATAAGAAAAATACGAAAAATGAGAACTTGTTACAAACATATATGAAACCTAGTATCTGAAATTGGGAGAAACTTTAAATACTTTCGCAGATTTAAGTACTTGGGGGTGAAATTATCGTCCAGTGGTAGAAGCAGGGATGATATGAACAGTAATACTAGACAGGGCAAGCTAGCTAGAAACCAAATCAATTGTATCCCTTGGAACAAAAACATAACGCTCAGAACGAAACATATCACCTCTCATTCCACTGTTGAAAGCATCATGGCGTACGACGCAGAGCTGTGGCAGCTAGTTTGAAGGCAAAAAGACCGCCTGTTGGCTGTAGATATGGATGTCTGGCGATTTTCTAGACTTGACAATGTTAGAACTGACGGAATAGGACACGTCATGAACGTCTAAAACACGACTGTAGAGGACTTAGAAGGGAAGCGCCTGTTTTGTTGTGGTCATTTACAACGTATGCCTTACACAAGATGACGAAAATGAATATGGCAATGTAATAGACACCAAACAAGAAAGCCTGGCAGACCTTCAAGATACTACAAAGATGACCTCACAGAAGCAATGACGGCATGAGTCCTGAATGAAGGATACTGGAACAACAGCGAACGCTGGAAATTGGGATGCGAGACCCAGCGGCAGTACCCAGTAAATATATAAAGAAAGCATTCTTTCACTGACAAAGAGCAAATTTTTTCCACATTTTTCAAAATTTCCTTGCGACTGGTCGAAAACAACTTTGCTGTAGGCAGCTGCTTCTTCAGAGAATAAACGTATAGAGCTGCTGATAATATCTGATCAGCTGATTATGTACAGGGTGTCCCGCACGGTACGTTACAACTTCGATGTCGTATAACTTGACTTGTAGTTAACTTAGGGAAAAGTGTAAAGTTTGTCCGACGGAACAACTGGGAAAGCTTTTTTTGTGTAAGATGGCAAGTAAATGTTTTGCTTATCAGATAGGAAGGAAACATAGATAATATTTTTTTCTTTGAGGTTGCAGGATGATTGGACCACCATAAATGAATCGAAGAATGGAATCTGCACAGGACATGGCACAGTATGTGGCTTCATATATTGAAATGATGTCAGACACTCAAGTTCAGAGAAATTTCGGAGTGCGATGCGGAAAACCACTTCCTATCAGTCATCCATTAGCAAATGGGTCAGGCACTTCCTAGGAACACGGACTGTGGATGTGACGTACTACGTAGGCATGCCGAGGAGAGGGGACGGTGATAGGGAGACAATTCGATAGGTTTTCCATAGTTCACCACAGGATTCTGTTGGTGAGGCATCAAAAGAACTACGAATCGCTCGTACTACAGCGCACCGGGTACTCCGAAAGCGTGTTCATCTGGTTCTCTGAATTCTGGTATCTGTCTTCTTTTCAATAAACCAAGGTGAACATTGACTCCTTTTCAATAAACCAAGAGGAATGTTGTGCATTTTCTTGTGCAGACTCCATTTTTCGATTCATTTATGATACTGTAGCCACTGAGCAACAACAGAGAAAAACCTATTTTTCAGTTGCGTTGCTCCCGTCAAATGGAAAAGCAAACTTGTATTCATTACCCTAAATAAGAAACACTTCCTAAGTTGGCACGTCATATAAATTTAAGAGTCGAGTTATATGCATGTTCGGATAGCCGAAGCAGTTAACGTGCATAAATTGGGAAGTCCGGTTTCGAATCCTGGTCAGCCACAAATTTTTGTCTGTCGATATTGAGTTGTTTCAGTGTCCCAACGCAGCAAATGTCAGAAATTTCTTTCGTCAAGCTCGGATATTATCGTCTGTGGCCGATCTCCATGGCCTTCCCGGTCAACATCACACTCGTCTGTGTGGCATTGATCAAATATTTGGCACCATTTTACTGTGGCTGGACGCGACATTGCACTTGATCCATATGCCGAAAGAACTCCACGATGAACCTATGTACAATGTAGTAGTTTTGCCCGCAATAGTCTCAATGCCCCCGTACTTCAACTTCGAAATACTTTTTCAACAGCCGTGTCATTTCACTCGCACACCGTGATGCACCTGTTATCTGTACCGTGGCACAACTGTGTCTTCAGGAAACCTCTATTCTCTCCTGAAAATGCGCCACTCTTGTTGCACGCTGGACTTAGCGAGCGACGGCACATGTAAGTTACCCTTCGCAGTTCCCTCGTTCACGTGCACCTATTGTCCGAAAGTTGTGAGTGAATAGAGTAAGCTTTGTTTCATACCGCGGGTTTGTTTCTGAATCCATGCAGATTACTTGAGAGAAGCCCTAGAACCCTACAACAGGCGGCATTACGTGACCTCACTATGAATAGCCTTTGTACATTGAGAGTACGCTGTCGTGAAGCGTGGTTCTTGAGTATAATGACCTACGATTGCATCTTTATTGGATTCAAGAACTGTTCTGATCACGAAAATATTGAGCTGTAGGAACAGATGGCGTTACATTTGGAAAACAATCAGAAAAATTAATTGTTTAACATTTCCCGCTGTCTAAAAACATTTGTGAGAAATTGCCTTCTTCGGTAGCAACACGATTTCGCTGATTAGAAAAAGGCTCTTATCACAACTTTCTCTTTTAAAAAATGGGAGGATAAGAGTTGCTTAATATTTGATAGTTTTGATTTTTACCTTTTTTCATGTTATCAGTAACAACAGTTCCGTAAAGCAATGATCACAGCTTTTCCCACAGCTGAAATTTACTACATAATCTTTGTCTGTTTGATACTTTTATTAGATATAAACTATTTCATTCCAATTAGCTTAGCTAACTTTGCTCCCATGGGCACTATAAAGCGGCATCACTTAAAAATTATGCTTACTGTACGTCGTGACCTAGAGAACATTTTGGAAAGAAAAACACGTAATAATGTCCACAATAATAATTCACCTCAACCGTAACATGTATGCACACAACTTCTTTGTACAGTGTATTTAAAATAATCTGAGAATTTATATCTTTCCAAATCTTTCCCTAAACCGTTTCACCTTTTCAATACCTGATGCGGATTGAAATGTGTCTGTATCAGGGAGACTCAATGACAGGAGAGAATGAATCTCTCTTCGCAATGACACTCCAGATTCTTTCCTGAGCACTCTCATACAGGGTGTAACGCGTGTAAGTGCAGATGTTTCTGTTGGTGACTGAGGACGATGGAATAAACAACATTAGATAAGCATTTACGTCATTCGCTCACTAATACTTACAGCTGTTACAAGTCGTATGTTTTCAGGTAGGATAGTACCTCCAAGTGGATTCCGCAGGAGCAAGCCATTTATGATTTTTACCCATGGGAAGCAGGTCAGCACGTATGTACGCAAAATGATTAGCCTATACTCACAGGGGTAGTCCACTTAATGGTGCAGTTACGACCGTGCAGAAAATATCAGGTAGAAAATCAATTGACGTGTTTGCGGGAGAATGTTCAGCACAGAGAAGCAGACCGAACACACTGATATTTGCACCACATAAAAAAGTACCTACATTTATATCCTTTCCACCCTGTATTTGTAGGAGGGACTTCATGTGTTTATGCTTCTCTCATGCAGATAAGCATTTCTGCAAAATAGACAACTTGGGACTCTGAACAGAGGCACAAAACATCATGCTCGAATATGCAAAATACTAAGCATTACCTTGGACTGTGTGAAAGGGAACTATCTTTTTGGTTATTGGGGTTTTGTTTTAGCGAAGTAACAGAGGACACTATCCAAGAGCCGCAAACCAATATCGATAATTCGACTGTTATGACTAAAAACGTGAATTTAGCAATCAGAAATATTCTTAAGTGTACCAGGAGAGACACGGTATAATGGGCCACGTTGCTTGTACATCTGACATGAAGCACTTGCATTGCAGCTAGAAGCTTGCTGCAGGCTTTGGTTGTGGGTGTAAGTTATTGTTAGAGCCGAGTCCAGTACAGTCCTACAAGCTTTCATGCATGTAACGCTCGCAGACTGCAGCTGCATCTTTCTCCAAAATAAGCCACTGACGGAGCTGTAATCATCGGGTAACTGACAAGCACTGATGAAAACCAGAAAAAATTTTGACATCTGATGTTCCGTTTGCCTCAATATACTTAAACATCAAGGAATATACCCTGAGCTTATCATTAATATAATGACCATGGTCATTATCAGATATTTGGCTGTAAGGCATACTCTGGAACGTGGACTGATTTACTAATTATGGAGAATAGGCTGAAGTTTAAGAGAATCGATCGTAAGAACCAAAACGAAAAGATGTGGAATCCTTAAATTCTGAGAAATGATTATGTGCATTTGAAGTAATGAATACTACAGTACGGAAGTCAGTTGTGGAGGCCACATTGTATTGAAAACTATAGCAGGATAAGACTACGTAGAAGAGTCAAATTCTCTCTTTGTCAAAAGTTAGTTGGCTCAAAAAGTATCTTCCTACTTGTAGTCTATTGATTTTCAATCAACTTTACCATGTAGGGCAGAGTACCTAACTGATGTCGCTGCCTGGTAGCCCTCCAGTTTAGTTCTCCTTGTACCATTCGAGAATCACGCATGGGAAGAATTATTGACGGTAAAGAACCATTTTTCTCTCGTCTGATGCGACCGTCACAAATTGCTCTCCTACGTAGACCTCTTCACCTCAAAGTAGCTCTAGCTCTCAATATGCTCAGTTACTTGCTGGATGTATTTCAATCTCTGGCTTCCTTTACAGTTTATAACCTCTGCAGCTCCCTCTAGTATTACGGGAGTTATTCCCTGATGCCTTAGCAGAGGTCCTATTATCCTGTCCTTTCTTCTTGTCATTGTTTTACATAGTTCCTTTCTTCGCCGATTCTGCGAAGAAACTTCTCATTCCTTACGTTATAAGTACACCTAATATTCAACAATCTTTTGCAGTGCCAAGTCTCAGACACACTGATTCTCCTGCATTTCGATTTTCCCACTGCCCATGATTCACTACCGTACATTGTTGTGCTCCAAACGTACTCTCTCACAAATTTCTTTCGCATATTAAGGCCTAAGTTTCATACAAACAGATTTATTTCGCCAGGAACGTCCCGTTTCCCTATATTAGTCTGCTTCTTATGTACTCCTTGCTTCGACGATCATGCGTTACTTTGCTTCGAAGGCAAGGGAATATCTTAAATTCGTCTACTTCCTATGTAGTGAGTTAGATTTTCTGTTTTTAACTTTTCTTGTGACTGCTACTTCTAATTACTTTTGTGTGTCACCGATGTAATATCAGTCCATAAGCTATACTGGTTAGACTATTCATTCCATTTCATGTATCCTGTAATGCTTTTTCACCATCGCTGAAGATAGCAATATCAACAGTAGGAGCGAAAAACTGCACGCCTGTCTAGCGCCTCTTTTTAATTCGAGCACCTGTCCCTGGGTCTTCCTGGCTTAGTGCACACTTTTACATCGTCGAACGCTTTTTCCAGGACGACAAATCCTGCAAACGAGTCTTGTTTTTCCTTCAGTCCAGCTTCCATTATTAACCGCAACGTCAGAACTGCTTCTGCTGCATTTACCTTTCCCAAGCGAAAATCGATCGCCACCTAACAGACACTCAATTTGCGTTTGTATTCTTCTGCATATTATTCTCGTCTTCAATATGGGTGCGTGAGCTGCTGAGCTGATTGTGCTGTAGTTTTCGCACTTATCTGCTCTTTCTATATTCGGAATCGTGTCGATCGTGTTTTTCCGAAGGTCTGATGGTTTGTGACCTGTCTCAAAGATTTTACACCACTGCTTGAATACTTTCCTTGGTTGCCCCTTCCCCCAGTGGTTGTAGAAATTCATATGGAACGTTGTCCCTACCTTCTACCTTATTTGATCTCACGTCTTACAAGCTTTTTTGAATTATGGCCCTAGTACTATATGCCCGATTTATTCCTTTTCAACTCAAAATTCTTCTGTCATTTCATCAAACAGTCTTCCCCTTCACACAGGCCTTCAATGTACTCTTTCGGCGTCCTCCTCTACGTTTAACACTGGGTTTTCCTTTGAACTGTTAATGTTGCCACCCCAGTGATACATTTCATCGAAGGTTGTTTTGACTTTTTCAAATGCTGAATTACTACATCCGAAGATAATTGCTTTTCCGATTTCTTGACACTTTTCTTGCAACATTTTCGCTTTGTCGTCTGTGCACTTAATATTTATGTCATGTCTAAGTGATTTATATTTCTGAATTCGTGCCTTTCTTCTACGTTTTATTACTTGTTCTTTTCACCAATCAATTTCTCCTGTTACCAAACGTTTCTGTAAGCGTTCCACTCCTCTTCAACTGAATTGCCTGCTGCTGTATTCCTTATCGCAGTATCCACATCTTGCCTTATCATTCCTCAGTACTTACTGCCACACTGGTTTTCTGCACAATTCTTTTAAACATCAATTACTTTATTTACCAAATTGTGGTATGAGGCTACATCTGCTGCTGTGTACGCCTTACTATCCAATGTCCTATTTTATAATCTGTGGTCATGATGTAATCCAGATCCAGTCATCCAGTGTCTCCTGCGCTTTTCTGGGTATAACAAGTAAGACCTCTCCACTTCTGATTTACTGAGAGATTAATCTCTATTACTAGCTGTGGTTTACTGCAGAACTCAATTTGTCTTCCTTCCAACTCAGTTTGTCTTTCTCTCCTCTCATTCCTGATATCAAGCCCATATTCTCCCGCGACTCTTTCTGCAACTCCTTCCCCTACAACCACATTTTAGTCCCCTATCCTTATCAGATTTTCATCTTTCGTGATATACTGAATTCCCCGTTCCTTACATACTTCCCCCACTTTTTCCACCTCTTCTTGCGACAGCGTCATATATATCTGAAGTATTTTTGTCGGCTGGGGTTTGATGTCCATAGATTCCGTCGAGAACAATCTTATAATTGCACCGTTCATACTATCTCACACTCTGTCCTACGTTCTTTGTCATAAAGCATCCTACTCACCTTATACCATTTTACGCTGCTCTTGATATTATCCTAAATTCTTCTGATCAGAAATTCTTCCTCTTTTCACAGTTTACAGCTTTCCTACCAGTTTCAAGTTTCAGACACTCCACACTGCGACTGGTAAATCTGGGTATTACACGCTTTTCTCATGATCGCCATCCGTTCGGCAATCCCGTCCTGGAGATGCGAATAGGGATCTAATCCATTACATTACTTTTTACCAGTGGAGAAATCATAATGAGAATTTTTCAGTTACAGGACTCGTGTCTTGGATAAACTTTATGTGTCCTTCATGCAGTGATTTCCTTTGCCTTCTGCAGCATAATGCCGTTGATCACTGCTGATTCTTCGGCCATTTAGCGGCAGTTTCTCGTCCCACGGGTAAGAGAATGCCTTGGCTCTCTGTTGGCTTAAGAAGTCTATGGGAAGGCCGTTGGCCGAACGAGGATGACGTGCTACCCCGGAAGTCTTCCACATCAGCTTTTGATGATTTTTATTCAAAACAGATCCATTGTATAGAAACTTCAAAACTATAGCCCAAAGTGTCAAGTTTAAGAGTGTAATTGATAGAAGAGGAATTGAAAGTTGGTTTGGTTGACGTAGGAAATTCACTACTACGGTCCGATTTTGACAGAGATGCAGGAGTCTAGCGATCACAATGCCGAAGGCATACATAACAGTCCTCTGTAATGAATAAAATCATTGAGGGAAATCACACTTATTTAAACATTTTGTTCTGTTATTCCGTGGCTGGACGTATTTTTTGTTAAAACCCAATATTTTGTCCCCATATTTGGGAGAAATATCTCAAGTGGGTCATAGTTTTCTCGAAGGGCCAGTGTGACACCTAGCTCGCTACTGATTGAAGGTAATGCCCGTCTACGACTGCTCCAGTCCACAGACGTGATGGAAACTTGTGAGCGATTGGTTCTTGGCGGTTCATGTAACACGCTATTGTTATTAGCCCAAAATGGAAGACTGCACAGAACAGTACTAGAATCCAGATACTAGGCAATTTCCCAGACTCCTTTTTTCTGATCAACTTTATTGGAATGATTAGCAATCTCTATAGATCCTTTTATAGTATAACAAAGTTTTATCAAATTGAACCTAGTCGTCTCCTGGCTGAAAAACACATTCTGCAGTAGCCTATATGGTTGTTTTTCCTCTTCTACAGTTGGCCCAATGTTCTTCTAGTCGTTCTTTTAATACTTCAGTTCATTTGCACTACCACTGCGACTATATGGGGTGCTGAGTATTCATCAAGGAACCGTTCCCGTTAGAGCTGTCGTAAATTCTATGGATTGTCCCGCCTGTTCGACTGCAAAGTTCTTGACAACACAATAACAGCCACATGTGAGCCGATTTGACATATCAAGGATTCAGCACATTTTATCTTGAAACTCTCTGAGTAACTGGCATTTCCTGTGTATGTATTTACTCCAGTCTCCTATTAGTCGATCTTCTCCTTCCCCCACTCTCCATCCATCTCCTACTCCGCATCTCTGTCCATTTCCTCTTCTCTGTCCATCTGATTCTCCCCTCTCCCTCTATGCATCTCCTTCTCCATCCTCTCATTGCGCAACTCCAGCCCAGCCCCTCTCTCCATCTCCACCTGCCGTTCTCTCTGTACCTCTCCTTTCACAGACTTCTCTGTCCATCATTCCCACACCTATAGGGGGTTGGGGGCTCTTATCGTCATAGTTTTTCTTTTGTACTAAATTTGGTTGAAATCGACCCAGTGGTTTAGGAGGAGCCCTCTATGTACGGTTTCACCCGTGTATGTGCATATCGCATATGTTCTACATGTATTTAACAAATTTCGCGCATAATTGCACACATACTTCACCCATACCTCTAGCGAATTTCGCCCTGCAGTTCAGTTCTCGCGTAACTCAAAGTTTATGATATCTTATCTCCGGAACTACGCGTCGCAAAATGATGTAATTTAGAAAATATATCAGCGGTATAAGTGGATCCTATTTGTATGCGAAATGAATTGGGAATAGAGTCAGTAATAAAGAGGTAATAAATCTAAAAGTCCTGCTTGATGCGCCAGTTTTACTGCATGAATAGCGAAAATGTGGTATGAGATAAACTGTTTTCCTTTCATCATTTTGTGGGTGTTGTCAGCGAGAAAAGGTTTTGTAAAGGTTTGAAAGTACGTGTAAAGGTGTTTGGAAGTCTGTCAAAATTTCGCAAATTCAGCCTGAAGTATAGGAAGCCGCAGACTCGCATTTATGGTGGCCATTGTGACACAGGATGCCTCCCGTAGTGTTAATGGCTGTATACGACACCTTTTGCATACCGTGAGTAATTAGTTGTTAACTTCATTTACCCTCTTGCAAGTTACCTTACTTATAATTATGTAACTCTGATCGTTAGGTATTTTCTGTTTGCTGAAGAGCACGTCTTCTATCGTAACTATTTCCATCTTTTATCAAACATGATGAAATGTAGAAATTTTATGCAACTACAGTTACAGCTAATTAAGATCGACGTTATAGAAACATGTTTAGGTTGCATTGATGGTTAATTAGTTTGGATCTTAAGTTCCACTCTGTTTCTAGTCACATAAAATTGTTTTATTCTGTTTTTTTAAATATTTTTTACTTACGTTCTTACAACTTAGGTCAATTCAGAATAGGGTGTGAAAGGTAAAAATAAATAAAAAATAAAAAAAACTTGAATTTTCATGTCACTGAGTTTGAATAGAGTTTTTGGTCATTTTATCTCACTGTTTAAATCAGATTTCTTTAGTGTCCTTTGAATGCAATGAAATCTTTGTCAAAAAGAACCATTTATTTCTGGCCCAGCCACGTACGACGCCCTGCCTGCTCCATACCAGTACAAACTAATTTAGAACTTTGTGTTATGTACTACTCTGGGATGAAGAGCTGGCGTTAAACTAGTCAGATCGAAAGAAATACGATTTATAAACCATGGTGTGTGAAAAAAGATGATAGTAAGTATTTTTCTTCAAATCAAGGTATAAACAGTTTTTGCAACTATTATCAATTTAGTTGTAATGAAAAACGAAAGATTCACGCTGGCTAGTTTTTGATTTCACTTTTTATAAAATCCACAGTTCATTGCGTTTCTTTGGTAGACTAACTGCGATTTGCTGCACTTTACATTAGTATCTGTAAAGAGGAATATATTTTTTGTAAATCACATTCTCCAGCAGGACAGTATATTACACCATCTATATCTAAAAGATTTGTCGTGGAAACGTTCTGTAACTATTTAATCACACTTTTGACGCTTATGCACCCAGATAACATGGCAAATTGCCTGCGAATTTAGTTTAATAGATTTTAAGATTTCTCGATGGTAATAAACACGCCATCATTTTTGAGGTGCAGCCGTCCTTCTACTATCTATTCCTTCCACACATTGTTATTTCTCTGCTGTTGGTTTCCGCTCTGTTCTCTGTGTTACGTACCTCTCGTTATGTTGAACATTACCCAACATGCAGTGTTACCCAACATGCAGTGCTGTCAGTTAATATTATTTCGCTACTCTTCAACGGCGAACACATTTTGGTTACTCATTTGACTGACAATATGATTAACGGCGCCTAATAATAGTCCACTGTGAGCCAGATATTTGTCGCGTTTTGCTATGATAATCAGTTACAAGTGGAGACGCAATTTTTACCATTACATTAATGAAGCTAGGGGGCTGTTTTTCTGTTATTGAAATGTTTCCAAGAAATACGATTTATGTTGTACAACGTCTTGTTAGCATCTGAGTCGCGATTTAATAGCAAGTCGCCTTTTCGAGCTAACCTTTGACTGCAAAACGAACAGCAATTCGGAAGAGACGGTTCATTTCTGGATCAACGGATCTTCATTGCCGAAGACTTTTACTGATACAAATGCACTTCACTTCTGTGAAATTTAAGTAACAATTAAATTATTTCAGAAAATTGAGTCCATGGGAAACATTGCAATTTTTTTTTTTTTTTTTTTTTTTTTTTTTTTTTTTTTTTTTTTTTTTTTTTTTGAACAGACTACTGACGTGACGACAGAGTGTTTAGTGGCAACTGATACCATTGTAAATGTTTTTCCTTTATTTCATAATAAAGTTTACAAGTGTTGTTAATGTTGAACTGGGGACACTTCACATGACATTTAGTTCAGTATGTAGAGTAAACTCATTATTCCTGTTCGTACTGATGTTTTCCTGAACTTATTGTTCACACCATATTACATTACCTACAAATTGTTTCGAAAAAAAAAAAACAGACACTCCGTGAAGGAATTATCCGAATGGGATGGAAATCGATAGACGTGGATGTGCATTTACAGACAAACAAATGATAACAATTTCAGAGAAATTCAATGATTTGTTCAAGAGAAAGAGCTTTACAGATTGAGTAAGTCAATTACCCATTGGTCCGCCTCTGGCTTTTACTCAAGCAGTTATTCAACATGGAATTGGCCGGCCAGTGTGGCCGAGCGGCTCTAGGCGCTACAGTCTGGAACCGTGCGACCGCTACGGTCGCAGGTTCGAATCCTGCCTCGGGCATGGATGTTTGTGATGTCCTTAGGTTAGTTAGGTTTAAGTAGTTCTAAGTTCTAGGGGACTGATGATCTCAGAAGTTAAGTCCCATAGTGCTCAGAGCCAGCCAACATGGAATTGATTGATAGACTTACTTGATATCTTCCTGAGGAATAACGCCGCAAATTCTGCCAACTGACTTGTTAGATGGTCAAAATCCCGAGCTGGTTGGAGGTCTCTGCCCATAATGCTCCAAAACTTCTCAATTGCGCTGAGACGCATGACGTTTCTGGCCAAGGTAGCGTCTTGCAAACACGAAGACAAGCAGTAGAAAACCTCACCGATATGGTGTAAGCGTGCCGCAGATGACATCCAAGGGGGTCCTCCTATGAAAAGAAATCACTCCCACCTCCTCCACTGTAAATCCTGGTTCTAGGGCCACAACATGGAGGGTGACAGTCAGATAGGCATCTCGCCACCGTCCGGGATGTCTTCAGACATGTTTTCGCTGGTCATCAGGGGGGGGGGGGGGGGGGGGGGGCCTCATCACTGAATTCAAGTCTGCCATAGTCAATGGATATTTTTGGGGACGAGAATTTTCTGTTTCTTCCGGTACTAAAGCCTTACGGAGACTGAAATATCATTTCATTGTGCTAATCATAGTTACTAATAGTATACCTTCCTGCTGTGACTACTTCAAAACAAGTTTAATGGTTTGAAAAGATGTATAATATGGAGGAAATAACCTAGACTCTCACATGCAAATGTTTTCTACAGGTGAATATAACTTGAAATATGTGTCACATTGAAGAGTTTGAGCGGCAGCACCCTTTCACACTAAAGAATTTATCAAGTATTTCTCTCTTAAATTTATGCGCACACAACCATACAGATGAGATCTACAACATTAAATCCTTGTTACATACTACCATGGAGTTTTTCAACACATAGAGCTTCTCTTACTAATATGATAATTACAGTGAAGCTCCAAAGAAACTAGTGTGGGTATGCGTAGTCAAATATAGGTACTTGTAAACCGGCAGAATACGGCGCTGCGATCAAACAAGTGTCTGGCGCAGTTGTTAGATCGGTTATTGCGGCAACAATGACAGATTATCAAGATTTAAGTGAATTTAAACGTGTTGTTACAGTCGGCGCATCGTGAATATCAGGAATCTGGTAAAACTTAAAATCTCCGACATCGTTGCGACCGGGAAAAGATCCTGCAAGAACGGGACCAACGACGACTGAATAGAGTCGTTCAACGAGACAGAAGTGCAACCCTTCCGCAAATTCCAGCAGATTTCAATGCTGGGCCATCAACAAGAGTCAGCGTACGAACCATTCAACGAAACACTATCGATATGGGCTTTCGGAGGCGAAGGATCAGTCGTGTACCCTTGACCACTGCACGACAAAATGCTTTACGCCTCGCCTGGGCCCTTCAACACCGACGTTGGACTGTTGATAACTGGGAACATGTTGTCGGACGAGTCTCGTTTCAAACTGTATCGAGCGGATGGGCGCGTACGGCTATGGAGACAATCTCATGATTCCATGGACACTGCATGCAGTAGAGGATTGTTCAAGCTGGTGGAGACTGTAATGGTGTGGGGTGTGTGCAGTTGAAGTGGTATGGGACCCCTGATACGTCTATATACGACTCTGACAGATGACACATACGTAAGCATCCTGACCGATCACCTGCATCCATTCATATCCGTTGTGCATTCCGACGGACTTGCGATACCCCACACTGGCTCCAGGAACACTCTTCTGAGTTTAAACACTTCCGATGGCCACCAAACTCCACAGACACGAACATTATTGAGCATATCTGGGATGTCATGCAATGTGCGGTTGAAAAGAGATCTCCACCCGCTCGTACTCTCACGAATACATGCACAGCTCTGGTGGATTCACGATGTCAGTTCCCTCTAGCACTACTTCAGACATTAGTCGAGGCGTGTTGCGGCACTTCTGCGTGCTCGCGTGATCCTTGCACGATATTATTCAAGTGGACCAATTTCTTTGGCTCCACAGTGTACAATTATATAATGTGTAAAGTAAGATTTCCTTTTTAGACGTATTTCGATAATCAGCTATAGCATGGAAACCTGCTCCCACTCATATTGCTGCCGGCCGGAGTGGCCGAGCGGTTAAAGGCGCTACAGTCTGGAACCGCACGACCGCTACGGTCGCAGGTTCGAATCCTGCCTCGGACATGGATGTGTGTGATGTCCTTAGCTTAGTTAGGTTTAAGTAGTTCTAAGTTCTAGGGGACTTATGACCACAGCAGTTGAGTCCCATAGTGCTCAGAGCCATTTGAACTCATATTGCTTATGTAAGATGCGGCGGAAAAGTTGGAAATGGTCCCAGGAAGTAAAGGAAACGAAAATTACAATTAAAGTACTTTTACTGACTTCCAAACAAATCACCAATAACTACAACACACTTTTGAAATCGGTGATGAAGCTGTTGGTAACTGTCAGCAAACACTTCTCATGGAATCACTCGAAGCACAGGCGTCACGTGTTGTGGGCTATCCACAATGACTGCGTGCTCAATTTTCTCGCTCAACGCAAGGCGATTGCTCTTCAGCACCCTCCTTATTCTCCATATATGGCACCAGCAGACTTCTTTTATTTCTCCGTCTCAAATGAGCCCTGAAACTCTTAGGGCTTCGCAGGCGTTGCGTGTGACTCCAGTGGTTCAGCCGGCCGCGGTGGTCTAGCGGTTCTGGCGCTGCAGTCCGGAACCGCGCGACTGCTACGGTCGCAGGTTCGAATCCTGCCTCGGGCATGGGTGTGTGTGATGTCCTTAGGTTAGTTAGGTTGAAGTAGTTCTAAGTTCTAGGGGACTTATGACCTAAGATGTTGAGTCCCATAGTGCTCAGAGCCATTTGAACCTCCAGTGGTTCAAGGGATTCCACAGGAAGCGTTCCCATATCCGTTCGTATGAACTGATCCCGCCACCATGCTTGGTGAGAGGAGGTTGACCAATCAAGAATACTCTGCTCCATACGATTACGAACTTCGTATTTGTAATGTGTGTTTTGCTTGCAGAGGATGGGAAGTTTCTGTGTCACACCTCTGGTTTTTTTATATACGCAATATTCCTTTTTGTTACAGTGGCAGCTGTACTGAGTTGCCCCTCCCATGGATAGACGTTCTTTATTTATTTATTTATTTTTGAGTGAGCGGTCGAAGGTTTTGGACTAAGGTTGCGGAAAAGTCCTCTCCTAGCCGCCGTCTGATTCTACTGGGCGCACGCTAGCGGATACTAAGGAAATGTAAGTGTCGCAAATTTCTGACCAGCTCACTTCCTACTTACATTGCCACGCAACTTCTATTTCTTAAGTGGTAATAATTCATGTCATCCTTCTGTCTATTAACTTTGAATTCACCCAGATGAGAGGATCGTGGTCTGTTGTTTTTTCTTTTCTGTGCAGTATTCCGTATTATTTGGAACCTGTCACACTGTTAGTGTCATTTTGTAATTTCATTTGGTCTTTTAGGGAATTTTGCTCTGAGTTGCTATCATGTAAAGTATCTCAATTACTAAGAGAAAATATTTATCTCTTACTCTCATTCTCGGCTTCGATCTCAAAACTACTGCTGTTCTACAACTTTTTTATGGTTAGGCGACCCAAAAATTATAAGTATCTGTGACGGTATTTTCGTTGTGCACAGGGGTCAAAAACATCTATTAGTTCTTTAAGAGATTCACAGAATGGCATGAGCATTACTCTCGCTCGTCTTGTAAGATTACACGAGGGCTATGTGGAAAGGAAAGACCGACCGGTTGTGAGTGGAACACACCGTGAAAATAAAAAATGTTAAAAATGTTTTACCAGCAAAAATTGTTCAAATTTGTGTGAATTCCTAAGGAACCAAAATGCTGATGTCATCGGTCACTAGACTTACACACTACTTAAACTAACTATTGCTAAGAACAACACGCCCACCCATGCCCGAGGGAGGACTGAAACCTCCGGCGGGAGGGCCCTTTTTCCAGAAAAAGTTACTTCTCCACCTAGTCACCCATTCGACTTAGACATTTGTCGCAGCGTTGTACCAACTTCCTAAAACCCTCATCAAAGATAGCCGCCTGTGCTATTCGTCAGTTCTGTACGCTGGTCTATAGTCGTAGTCTGTACTAAAATGACTTCGTAGCCAGTGGCTCATATGAGCTGAGATGAAACTCGAGGAGAGAAAATTACGGGCTTAATTGTGGTTGATCAAACACTTCCCTTCGAAAGGGTTGCAGGAGCACCTCCATTGCCCTTGCAGTGTACAACGGACAATTTTCATGAAGAAGGGAACGCACGACAGGTATGGTATGTCAGCTGCATTACATCAAACGAAATCTCTCATGCGCCCCTTCTACTTGCCGGGTTCAAATGGCTCTGAGCACTATGCGACTTAACTTCTTAGGTCATCAGTCACCTAGAACTTAGAACTAATTAAACCTAACTAACCTAAGGACATCACACACATCCATGCCCGAGGCAGGATTCGAACCTGCGACCGTAGCGGTCGCTCGGTTCCAGACTGTAGCGCCTAGAACCGCACGGCCACTCCGACCCGCACTTGTCGGGATATATTATATTCTAGGCATCCTTAAGTGCGTTTAGAACTGAAGAAAGCGACTTGACGTGGTCGACGGGCATAATAGAGACATTGCCCAACTTATCTGTGCAAAGGTTCATCGGGGTTGCACTGTAGTTCCCATTTCGCGTCCGATCGCTCACTGTAAAGGAACAAGTTGGAAGCAAAATTTAAAGCCAGAGTGAAACCATGAGTGAGATGTTTTTGCTTTGCATAAAACACAGCCTAATCTCTTCTCATACAAACATTTAGTTTATCCTATTTCTCATATACAGGGTGAGGCAGCTAAGTCATAAGACCCCTTGTATCTCCCCAACCGTAATACACTCCTGGAAATGGAAAAAAAGAACACATTGACACCGGTGTGTCAGACCCACCATACTTGCTCCGGACACTGCGAGAGGGCTGTACAAGCAATGATCACACGCACGGCACAGCGGACACACCAGGAACCGCGGTGTTGGCCGTCGAATGGCGCTAGCTGCGCAGCATTTGTGCACCGCCGCCGTCAGTGTCAGCCAGTTTGCCGTGGCATACGGAGCTCCATCGCAGTCTTTAACACTGGTAGCATGCCGCGACAGCGTGGACGTGAACCGTATGTGCAGTTGACGGACTTTGAGCGAGGGCGTATAGTGGCCATGCGGGAGGCCGGGTGGACGTACCGCCGAATTGCTCAACACGTGGGGCGTGAGGTCTCCACAGTACATCGATGTTGTCGCCAGTGGTCGGCGGAAGGTGCACGTGCCCGTCGACCTGGGACCGGACCGCAGCGACGCACGGATGCACGCCAAGACCGTAGGACCCTACGCAGTGCCGTAGGGGATCGCACCGCCACTTCCCAGCAAATTAGGGACACTGTTGCTCCTGGGGTATCGGCGAGGACCATTCGCAACCGTCTCCATGAAGATGGGCTACGGTTCCGCACACCGTTAGGCCGTCTTCCGCTCACGCCCCAACATCGTGCAGCCCGCCTCCAGTGGTGTCGCGACAGGCGTGAATGGAGGGACGAAAGGAGACGTGTCGTCTTCAGTGATGAGAGTCACTTCTGCCTTGGTGCCAATGATGGTCGTATGCGTGTTTGGCGCCGTGCAGGTGAGCGCCACAATCAGGACTGCATACGACCAAGGCACACAGGGCCAACACCCGGCATCATGGTGTGGGGAGCGATCTCCTACACTGGCCGTACACCACTGGTGATCGTCGAGGGGACACTGAATAGTGCACGGTACATCCAAACCGTCATCGAACCCATCGTTCTACCATTCCTAGACCGGCAAGGGAACTTGCAGTTCCAACAGGACAATGCACGTCCGCATGTATCCCGTGCCACCCAACGTGCTCTAGAAGGTGTAAGTCAACTACCCTGGCCAGCAAGATCTCCGGATCTGTTCCCCATTGAGCATGTTTGGGACTGGATGAAGCGTCGTCTCACGCGGTCTGCACGTCCAGCACGAACGCTGGTCCAACTGAGGCGCCAGGTGGAAATGGCATGGCAAGCCGTTCCACAGGACTACATCCAGCATCTCTACGATCGTCTCCATGGGAGAATAGCAGCCTGCATTGCTGCGAAAGGTGGATATACACTGTACTAGTGCCGACATTGTGCATGCTCTGTTGCCTGTGTCTATGTGCCTGTGGTTCTGTCAGTGTGATCATGTGATGTATCTGACCCCAGGAATGGCTCAATAAAGTTTCCCCTTCCTGGGATAATGAATTCACGGTGTTCTTATTTCAATTTCCAGGAGTGTAGATACAAAGATGCCGTTTGCGCAGTGAATTGCAGTGGCAGGGGCTACGTGAATACATCACATATCTTGTTTGTGATTATTTTTATTAGAGGGATATGAGGCCATATTTGGTTTTTTAAAATGGAACCCTATGTTAAACTTTAGCGTAACATGGTGTGCTTAAAAAGATGATTTCAAATATGTGTATATCATAATATTTAGGCGAATAGTTTTTGAGACACAGATATGTTCACGTATCGTGTTCGTCCTTCGAAGCTGCGTGGCCCATTGCGACCTTTCCTGTTGTGTAGAGTACGTGGTAAACGTCGCGAGTCCGTCTTTACACAAACACGCCCTATTTGCCCGACAATAGTAATACAGACTGCGATATTTTGCTCAACTATTATTCAGTTATTTGACAACTGTGATACCAAAATAGTAGACAACCTACAGTATTAAAATACTACCAGACGTTAATACATTTTAAGTAACAGAAATACAAATGTAAATGAGGAAGCCCTTATTGGTCGCAATTATTTCGTACGTATCTGTTTTTTATTTGAAAATATTTGCTACTGATCACAATACGAAGCAAATACACACAAAGATGAAAAAAAACTGTACATGATATAAAACTTTAATGAAGCA
Organism: Schistocerca americana; assembly: GCF_021461395.2. Taxonomy (NCBI): domain Eukaryota; kingdom Metazoa; phylum Arthropoda; class Insecta; order Orthoptera; family Acrididae; genus Schistocerca; species Schistocerca americana. Next base: position 720,559,801 of record NC_060121.1, on the reverse strand, counting down.
TCTGCTCAAAAAGCTTCCCCTCTGCTGCAATGCACATTTGTAGTCGCCGTTCGAATGATTGATTTGTGAACGGCTGCGAGGGTGTCACGTGAGATTTCAGCGCACGCTTTGATCATACGTTGCTTCATATCGTCTGGCGTAGTTGGTATCTGAGCATACAATTTATGTTTGATCCTCCCCACAGAAAAAAATCAAGAGGGGTCAAATCAGGAGACCGGACTGGCCACTTCACTTCAGCACGTCGTCCTATCCAACAATTTGGGAACTTTCCATTTAACGGCTCTGTAGCCACACGGAAAGAATGAGCAGGACAGAAGTGGGAACCACATGCACTGACGCGTAGTTAGTGGTACCTCACCCAACAAAATGGGCGGAACGTTTCGCAGGAACGGCGCCTAGTTATTGCCATTTAGTATAACCGGAATGACGCACGGCCCCACAAAAACATTTCCGACGATGCCGCACCACACGTTGACACTGCACGGTTGATGGTGCTGTACCTGTCGAAGCCAATGAGGGTTCCTTATTGATCAGTAATGCACATTATGTAAATTCACATTACCGTTGTTTGTGAAAGTCGCTTCATCAGTTAAAAAGCACCCGTTGAAATAACGCTGGATCATCTTGTAGGCGCTGCAGAGCAAACCGGCAGAATTCCTGGCGCCGTTCGAAATCCGCACCGGAGAGTGCTTCAGGTAATGAAGGGTGAAAAGGGTGAAATCTATGCCGGTGCAATATGCGTAGAACACTTCTCTGACTTATACCATATTCCGAGGCGATACGTCGCGACAGAACAGTAGGGTCGTTATCCGCCAACGTTAGAACACCATCTTCATGCACCTCGCCAGTTGTAGTTTTCTGCCTTGTCCTCTGTATGGCGTTCCATGATCCCTATTCAAGTAGTTTCTTGCAAATACGTGCAAGAAGCTGGCACGTAGGACGCCCACGATCAGGATACAGCTTTCCATATCGCTTTCTTGGTCTAACTGCATTTCTTCTGCTTTCACCATACACTAGAAGCATATCTAACCTTGCTTCGTTGGTGTACATGACTGCTCCAAGAAACTGTGACGGAAATGCGATGTCTCATTATCCAAGCAGCACATTTATGCTCTTCTCTTCAGCTACCTCGTGCGTCACCTTGCGGCATTATCGAGAAGCAGGAAAGCAACGCCTTCCCTGTTAAGTTTTCCAGTGGTTAACAGGAAAGGTCGCATTAGAGAACGCCGCTTCGAACACGATACGAGAACATATCTGTGTCTCAAAAACTATTCGCCTAAATATTATGATATACACATGTTTGAAACCGTATTTTAAGCCCATGATGTTACGGTAAAATTTAACACAGGTTTCCATTTAAAAAAAACCAAAGATGGCCTCATATCTCTCTAATAAAAAACAGCACAAACATGATATGGAATATATTCTAGTAGCCTCTGTGCCTGAAATTCACTGTCCAAACGGAATCTTTGTATCTATTACGGTTGGGGAGATACAAGGGGTGTTATGACTTAGCTGCCTCACCCTGTATAGAGGCAGTATCAACCCGATATCGAAAAATTTCTGAGAATTACATTGGTGTCCTCAGGAACAAATTAACAGAAGGAACCCATCTCTGGAAACAACACCTAACGAGAGTTATCGATAGCCACTACGCCAGCTTTTCGACAAGTAACGTGAATTTTTGCGCTGTCGTACAGCAAGCAGTGTTGTGACAGGAGTGGACGCGTTTCGCGTTATCTAACTATCTGAATGCCACACGGCCCACTGCGAGGAATTCCAGTTTCTGTCACGTCGTCAGTAACTTTATGTTTACGGCTGAGGGAGCGTGTTATTTCGATACTCCGTAGCGTCGTTAGATGACCCCTCCGCACGTGGTTTCCTCTCATCCATTAGGTCCTCAAAGCATCCGCTTCGTCCCTGGAAGATGGTTGCTGTTGTGTTGATCCATTTAGGAACAAAGAGTAAATGAGCCCAAAAGCTACGGTAATAACCAGGCACAGATGTTTCAAACATTCACCTCACGGTTGTATTGTGCAGCAAACACCAGTCTCAACGCGTGCTACGTTACAAATAAAGAATCTGGTCAGTACAGCATCACTGCTCCATCAGCATTACGCGCTGTGCGTCCAAAGTGTTTCACTCATCAGGAAAAGCGATTTGGATACGTACATCACTCTTAAACTACGGCAAACCCCCATGTAACTGTAAAATGCTGCCAAAACTGCACCAACGTGTCTTCAGAAATTAAGACTCCTGCCCTTTACCCTGACAGCTTTTCGTTTATAAGTAACCTGCTGACTCCATTGTTCTTACGCTGGCAAAAGGACTTTTGAAAATATACATAATAGTTTTATGGAATTATGTACTGTCTTAAAACAGATTCGTTGGTATGTAGCAGTACATTTGAAGATAATTACACTGCTTTCCGTTAGTGTTAGCTTCACTTTTCTACATCGTTGACGAAAGTAATGCTAGTTTCAAAAGACCACTTTCGAATATCAACTCTGTTTCAGAGGTAATATTAGTTTTATATTTATATTTTACTTTTTCATGCTGATTCTAAATTGTTTCATAAATTGTAAGAGTTAATTTACAGTTGTCATTGACGCACTAACTAAGAGGACATAAATGATTTGCTCTCAGGAGGCCGTAAGGTCCGATAAGAGAGCAAAATGACAATTACAGACGTGCTCGTTATTTAAGAAAATTGGCGAGACATTTGGTAGAGAGCAAATCAAAATTGTAACTTCGGTTCTTTAGTGAAATGCTTCTTGATACTCTAGTTTTTTCAAGTTGTTGTTATTCTGTACAGTCTGTATATGATGTTATTTCGTCGTATTCTGCAACATGAATGAGTGCATATTACGCAGTTCTCGCTGAAATGCTGCTGAAGTAACTCAGCAGCTCAAATGTGTCGATTGTTTCATTTGATAAACAGTTAGACTGTACACTAAATATTATTATCAGACATTAACTACCGGTAAAGTGCCTATCCGACATTCAATCCTTATAGTGTACTATATTTTTAAAGTTAAGCCAAACGAATAAAGTGCCAGGGCTAACTGTTGTTGTGACAAATGATTTCCACACAGAGATAAAGCAAACAATTTTCGTGGTTATATTAGTCTTGATACAATGGAATGTAGCTGAGGAGATGCTTCACATGAGGGTTAAAGTGAAATATATATCAGTCTCAACAAATAAAAACAAAACTTTTTATTTTTTAAAGTTATGTTCATAAATGAATCTCTATTACCTTAAAAGTAGTAAAAATTTGTGTTGAAGATCGATCCATACAAAATTAGTAATCCAGCCATGAGCATAATACATTTATGTACATATGAAAATTAAATGAATTAACAGGAAACATATTACATGAACTATTCGTTTATTAGCACAACAGACTAAACATCGATAACCTTTCAGTTACATCGCTAGTATGAATCGAGAAAGGAAAGTATAATGGAACAATTATTGCTCCTTATAAAAAGTACAGGCTACTGAGTTTCATTCTGGAGAGTACAATTGTAAATCAAGTACAGACATCATATATATTTGTTTTTATAATGAATGGCGACGCAGATTCGGTTCTAATAATGACTGGGAACTTAAATTCCCAGATACACTCCTTGATAGCATTTATTTACATAACCAGTTCTATATTTACTCCCAAAAGATGGTTCAATGACAGTATTAACTTGAATGTGGACCATGTAAATTGGAAAGAGCCGTGACTGGTTACTGAATGGAAAACAAATCATTTAATATGAATTATAAATTTTACTGTTGTATGTTCAAGATTGCGTCAGCAGACTGATCTACTGCGTCGAAGATCTGTCTTATGATCATAATTTAAACTTCACCACACAAGTGGAAATGTAGCAATAAATGTGTCTTGTGGCAGTAGTTGGTTTGTCTTTTGAGTCTTGATACATTCTGAAATAACGTGTCTCGTAACACCACATTGGCATTGGTTTCTATCTTACTTTATAGACAGGCTGCATCGGGATGGTCCCACAAATGGCATTGCCTTACTGAAAGCAACGAACTATACCTGTTCTCAACAACTTTCTAAAAGACACAAAAATAATGTTATTCTTATATTATCAATTACAGCACAAAAAATTTAAGAGTTTGCATTCTGACCATAGTTTTCAAATGAACGATACAGTTCTCTGTAGAGCACTCTGTTTCCGAATCAGTCTGCAGCAGGCGGCCCAAATTCCAGCTACTTAACACTTAATAGCGTTTTTCTGCCGTCCATTTACTGTCAGCACGACAGGTTTTATTAGTTTCTGTTTCAATTACAAAAATGAACAAGAAAAGTGTTGGCTCGTGCAGAATTTACATTTTGTCCCTTCTTTCTACGAATACTTCATAAATAATGTACAGAACAAAGTTTTGGGAGCCCAGTGAACGTAGAGGTATATAATAAATCACACTTCCTTACATGGTTGTTTTCAATGGAGTCATTTATTTGTTGTAATGATGTATCAGTGCCCTAGATAATACATTCACGAAAGGACATTTGGCTTATACTCCCACGCCCAATAAGACACTTGTAAATCGATAGCTTTTACGACATAATCATCAGTGAAAGCTGAGGTGTCAGCCACCACTATATGGTCTCCAAATAATTTTTTCCAAACGACACTTTAAGGTACTTGCTCCTAAGCAATATGATGCACACGTCTCCACGATAAACCGTACACCAGTGCAGTTGTAAAATATCTCACATTACTGCAGTATACAGTACATAACCGGAGTTCTGTCGTTGAACTATCTAATTCACGATGAAATTATGTTTTTCATGTGTCCAAATTTGTTTTGTACAAATCAGTGTTAGGTGAATAACTCATTAAATTTATGTTTTGAACAGTGAGGAACATATATTATAATAGTCGTGGTTTTCTCCTGTCATCCATTTGGTCCCGAAATGCTTTTCGTCAAAGCAACTTACGAGCATGAGCTGCAGATCAAATACACTATCAGTGCTATCAGAATAAAGCGTACAATCACACGCCTAATCTATCATTACAATAGCAGTTCAATAAGTACAGTAACTGTGACTCTCATGTACAAACGTTTTATAGAATGGGTCTGTAATGTGTAATTGCTACTTATTTCTTCTCATTTCGCAGTGCTTGTCATAACATTTTGTAACTCCGGAAATCCATCAGCATAAATCAGTTCAAGCATGTTGTGGTGGGGATCAAGTTCTGTCTACCATGCAGGTGTTTCACTAATGCTCTGAAGGGGTGGAAGTAACCGAATATCACTAGGAAGAGGGCTGAGGTAGGAGTAGGGGCAGGGACAGCGAACCAGTGAGCCCCGGGTGACGCAGTTTTGTTTTTGGAATTAAGACATTGTCCACGCCATGTGTGTTTCATTTTCAGCGAATTCTAATTTGTTATGTACGTTGGTACAGTAACAAAACCCGCATCTAGGTTGCATTTTTCTCCATTCTATATATGGACTTCACATGTATGATAGTTGTGTCCAAACTTATTGTAGTCGTGCCTAGCCCTTTTCAGGGGCACGCTACTGATGTGAGGGTCATAAGATTAAGTAAGCGTAGCAACTTTTACCGAGAAGAAGACTTAACATGATGTAAGCGTAACAACATTTACCGAGATGAAGCTTGGTCATGACCAAGGGATCGATTTATATGATTACTAAGTATCGAAATAAAATGTTGGTTACTTCGAAATGAAAGAGCAACGTAAGCACTCCGCCCCCCCCCCCCCCCCCTCGGTAATACGAGAGAAATGCAGTCACATATCGTCTACATTGGGTTGTGTCCAAAGATAGCAGTGCGAGATTTCCGCTACGTCTTTAACCTCTTTGGTGCCTCAACCTCTTTGGTGTATACGTGGCTGTTATTGACGTCTGACATGTTATTAAGATGTGATGATAAGTATGGTTTATAGTAAATCTACAATAATTGAAGAATACAGGAAGAAGTAGAGATCAGTCCACTTTTCAGTCAGTCACATTACAAATCATTCGTGTAGCTTGAAGTCTGTACCAGTGGGTGACAAGTGTTTTATGGATGAAAGAGATTAGTCAGAGAATTATTGACAGTTGTGATATACATACATGGAAGGTAAAGGAAGCAAGTCCAGTGCTTACTGAGAGGAATATCGCCTGTTCCTGACAGTGGATTTTTTTCCGCGATTTTCACTAGCCAACCTGCAATGATTTAAACAGACTGCCGTTTTATTCTCCATTTCTATCATAAAATTAAATTACATGCTAATCTTCGTTGTGTCGGCTATTGTTTGTGGAAAAAAGTATTGTAATTAATGAGTCTTAGTGAGCGGCAGCTGATTTTCCTCTTACTTCTTTTCTCCTGCGACGAGCTGGATGACGACATCTCTGATAAAAATGTTGAAATATTGACATACCTACATCTACAAATGGTGTTTATAGAGCATATCCCACATGTAAAGTTAAAAATATATACGAGAGTCTCAGACATCATGAACAAGGTAAGCCTTGCAGCTGTTAATTTACGTGTTTCGGTAATATTCAGGCACTATATGAAGATTTTAATGCTTCTGCTTCCTCGCAAACCAAGTCTACCGTTTTTCACTACGTTTGTGACGTATTGCCAGTACCTAAGTATTAAATTATGTTAAGCGGTATACAGTAAACCAATCTGATTCTCCTCGAGTTCCTTTTATCGTGTTAAAGCACAGAATGAACAAAACGTGTTTTCGTACATATATAATATTACATCTCTTGCCTACTAGGAGTTTCATGTTCACTGTGTTTTTTATTTGTCACAGAATTGTTCACCTAACGATTAAAATATTGCAATTAGAATCAAAACTAAAGTATTGCATGGACAGCAAACAGCAGTTACGAGCGTCGGGCTCACGCTGGCGAGGGTGGAATCCCACAGTGGTGAGCAGATTCAACTGCTCCGCCGACGGCTGACATACACAGACAGAAACGTTTTGGAAAGGACGCTGCACTCCATTTGTCACGCTGTAGTGTATTCGCGTGCAGCTTCAAGGAAACAGCACGGTGTAAGATGCAAGGAGCAACGAACTGGCGTCGATACAATTCGTTACGCAACGACTGGAGACCCTGGTAAGGAGCATATATTTTCAAATGTATGGTACGATATCTAGAACGCTCCCAGGGCACACTGGCGACTGAAACCAAGAAGAAACTTGATAAAGTATCGACTTAAACGGAGGGAGTGAGCTCTTGTTAGGGTGACGAGGTTTGGCGGGCAGAAATCGAAATCTCTGTCAGTTACGATGATGGCAACGAAAGTCGTGGTTGTATGACAGGATTACAAGGGGAAACAAAATTTTTGTACGAGAATGGAAAAGACTCTGTGGATTCTACGATAAGTCATAGACCGCAGACGTCTTTCATCTGAAGCTGAGGACGACGCCTCGGAGTCGCGAAGGCATCGACCGCTGCACAACACAGTGCAGGCCAGCGACCCACTGCAGGTACAATGCTTGTTTACTGACCACGTTGACACACTGAGCTGGACAAACGACCCGCTCGGTAGCCACCACAGTAGCGGCAGCAGGAGCGTCCCTCAAATATGCCCAGCTACAAGTAACGTACGCCCCTGTTTCCGATCTGCAAAGGGCAACAAAATTAAAGGATCGCTTTTTCGAAACCCCATGATTGTCTCCATACAGTCTCCAACAATATGTATCTGGTGGCGTAGTTAAAAGCAGCCCAAGTCCCTATAGAATGAGAATACAATATTTCGACTTCCCATGTAAACTACTCCAGCAATGGACAGTTTTATGCAACAATCGATTGTTAGTATTCCTCTGTCAGAATTTCAATTTACTGTATTTCATTAGTGGTGAGATGTATATCTTTGCGGTCTGCAAAATGACTTTCTCGATAGAAAAAGAATTGAAATTGTGGAAAAATACGTGAAAACAAGTTCGATTAAGGAAATTCGAGAGATTTTCGGGGTCAAATATCCTTATGGAGGACTACCAGCAAAGAAGTCAATGGAGTCTGTACCAAAATTAGCGCACCTAGGGATCTGTGCAGAATGTAAAACGACAAAGAATTCCTTCAGTTCGCACGCCAGAAGTTATTGCAGATATTCACGCAACAATTATTCGGGGCCCAAAGAAGTCTACACGTAAACTGGTTCAACAGGCACATGTAGGTAAAAGTAGTTGCGTATATTGAAATGGCGTAATTCGAAGCCATTTCGTATGACAGTTGAGCAGCAATTACGGGAGGGTGAAAGTCAGAAATGTGTAGATTACTGTACATGGCTTTTGAACAACATAAACGATGGTTTGTTACACATGAGTGATGAAGCCTGCTTTCATATTTCCGGTCACGTGAATTCACAGAACACAAGAGACTGGGCAACGTAGAATCCCAAAATTGCGTGTCAGCAACTATTCAATAATGAAATAACGGCGTTTTGTGGGACGTAATAGGAACGCGCATAACACAAGTTACTGGGCAACGGAGAATCCCAAAATTGCGTGTCAGCAACTATTCAGCGATGGAATAACGGCGTTTGGCGGGGCATAACAGGAATGCGCATCTTTGGACCGATATTCTTTGACACTACCCGCAACACGGTTGCGTACCTGGAAATTTCTGATACATTTTGTGCCCAATGAAAGACAATACTGCTTTTCCAGCCAGACGAGCAACATGCCACAGGTCTGCGGTATCCCTGGAACATGTCCTGCCAGCAAATACTTGTGGCCACCACGTTCACCGAATCTAGCAACATGTGACTTTATCCTGTGTGGACACTTGCAGAGGAAGGTATGTGAAACAAATCCACACCGAGTACAGGAAATGAAAGACAACATAAGCGGTGAAGTTGCCGCCATCGCTATCTGAACTTAACGCCGATAGTATCTGAATATGCTTAGACATGCACAGCTGAGTATTGATGTTGCAGGGGACTTTCAGTATCTTCTGTAAATGTATTTTTCATTCCAAATAAATGGTAAGTCCGTTTAAGCTTTTAATTTCCGTAATGTCTTTGCATTTGTTCTGTGCTTACACCCTGTATATTTTGTCGGTACACAAAAATGGTGAGCGAGATGTACGAGACAGGTGAAATACCCGCAGACTTCAAAAACAATATAAAAATTTGCATTCCAAAGGAAGCAGGTGCTGACAGGTGCGAAAATTATCAAACTATCAGTTTAATATGTCACTGCTGCAAAATACTAAAACGAATCCTTTACAGAATAATGGAAAAGCTGATAGAAGCCGATATCGGGGAAGAACAGTTTGGATTCTGGAGAAATGTAGGAACACGCGAGGCAATACTGACCCTAGAACTTCTGATAAAAGACAGGTTAAGGAAAGATAAACTAACGTTTGTAGCATTTGTAGACTTAGATAAAGCTGTTGACAACGTTGACTGGAATACTCTCTTTCAAATTCTTAAGGTGTTAGGTGTAAAATACAGTGAGCGAAAGGCTATTTACAATTTGTACAGAAACCAGATGCCATTTATAAGAGTCGAAAGGTACTAGAGGGAAGCACTGGTCGAGATGGGAGTAAGACAGGGTTGTAACCTATCCCCGATGTTATTCAATCTGTATATATAGCAAGCAGTAGACGAAACAACAGAAAAATTTGCAGTAACAGTTAAAGTCCAGGGAACCCGGCCAGTTAGCCGTGCGGTCTAACGCATTGCTTTCCGGGCGGGAAGGCGTGCCGGTCCCCGGCACGAATCCGCCCGGCGGATTAGTGTCGAGGTCCGTTGTGCCTGTCAGTGTGTGGATGGTTTTTTAAGGCGGCTTTCCATCTGCCTCGGCGAATGCGGTCTGGTTCCCCTTATTCCGCCTCAGTTACACTACGCCGGCGATTGCTGCGCAAACACATTCTCCACGTACACGTACACCATAATGTCTCTACCAAGCAACATTGGGGTTACAGTTGTCTGCTGTGAGACGTTACCCGGGGGCACCCACTGGAGTCCGAACCGTACAATAATCCTGGGTTCGGTGTGGGGCGGTGGTGGGGTGAGTGGACTGCTGTAGCCTGTAGTGAGGTTGTGTACCACAGAGGGCTACGGCGGGGACGAAGCCTCTCTGTCGTTTCTAGGCCCCCAGTTCAATACAATACAATACAAAAGTCCAGTGAGAAGAAATAAAGACTTCGAGGTTTGCAGATGACACTGTAATTCTGTCAGAGGTAAGAAAGAATTTGGAAGAACAGTTGAACGGAATTGACAGTGTCTTGAAAGAAGGATATAAAATGAACATTAACAAATGCAAAACAAAGGATAATGGAATGCAGTCGAATTAAATCCGATGATGCTGACGGAATTAGGTTAGGAAATGAGACACTTAAATTAGTAGGTGAGTTTCACTATCTGGGAAGCAAAATAATTGATGATGGTCTAAGTAGTGAGGATATAAATCGTAGACTGGCAATGGCAAGAGAAGCATTTCCGAAGAAGAGAAATTTGTTAACATCGAGTATAGATTTAAGTGTCAGGAAATCCTTTCTGAAAGTATTTATATGGAGTGTAGCACTGTATGGAAGTGAAACGTGGACGATAAACAGTTTAGACAACAATAGAATAGAAGCTTTTGAAATGTGGTGCCACAGAAGAATGCTGAAGACTAGATAGGTAGACCACGTAACTAATGAGGAAGTACTGAATAGAATTGGGGAGAAGAGGAGTTTGTGATAGTTATGGAGGATGAAGATGATGTTTGGTTTGTGGGGCGCTCAACTGCGCGGTCATCAGCTCCGGTACAAATGCCCAATTTTAACACAGTCACATTTTTTTCTACAGTCCAATGGTCCCACTGTCACGAAAGTTAATGATGATGGTGAAATGATGAGGACTTCTTAAGTAATAGAACCCAGTACGTTGTCCTCGATGGTGAGTGTTCATCGGAGGTGAGGTTATCATCTGGAGTGCCCCAGGGAAGTGTGGTAGGTCCGCTGTTGTTTTCTATCTACATAAATGACCTTTTGGATAGGGTGGGTAGCAATGTGCGTCTGTTTGCTGATGATGCTGTGGTGTACGGGAAGGAGTCGTCGTTGAGTGACTGTAGGAGGATAGAAAATGACTTGGACACGATTTGTGATTGGTATAAAGAATGGCAGGTAACTCTAAATATAGATAAATGTAAATTAATGCAGATGAATAGGAAAAATAATCCCCTAATCTTTGAATACTCCATTAGTAGTGTAGCGATTGACGCAGTCACGTCGATTAAATATTTGGGTGTAACATTGCAGTGCAATATGAAGTGGGACAAGCATGTAATGGCAATTGTGGGGAAGGCGGATAGTCGTCTTAGGTTCATTGGTAGAATTTTGGGAAGATGTGGTTCATCTGTAAAGGAGACCGCTTATAAAACGCTAATACGACCTATTATTGAGTACTGCTCGAGCGTTTGGGATCCCTATCAGGTCGGATTGAGGGAGGACATAGATGCAATTCAGAGGCGGGCTGCTAGATTTGTTACTAGAAGGTTTGATCATCTCGCGAATGTTACGTAAATGCTTCAGGAACTCGGGTGGGAGTGTCTATAGGAAAGGAGGCGTTCTTTTCGTGAATCGCTACTGAGGAAATTTAGAGAACCAGCATTTGAGGCTGGCTGCAGTACAACTTTACTGCCGCCAACTTACATTTCGCGGAAAGAGCATAAAGATAAGATAAGAGAGATTAGGGATTGTACAGAGGCATATAGGCAGTCATTTTTCCCTCCTCCTGTTTTGAAGTGGAACAGGGAGAGAAGATGCTAGTTGTGGTACGAGGTACCCTCGGCCACACACCGTATGGTGGACTGCGGAGTATGTATGTAGATGTAGGACAATACAAACACCTAGTCCCCAGGCAAAGGAAGCCCCCAATCCGGCCGTGAATCGAACCCGGGACCCCGTGATCCAAACACAGCAACGCTAGCTGCTACGAGCTGCGGACGTACTACGTGACGAAAAGAAAGGATTGGTTGGTAGGACATATTCTGAGGCATCAAGGGATCGCCAGTTTAGTACTAGAGGGAAGACTGGGGGGTAAAAATCGTACAGGGAGACCAAGAGATGAATACAGTACTCAGATTCAGAAGGATGTAGGTTGCAGTACTTACTAGGAGATGAAGAGGATTACACAGGATAGAGTAGCATGGGGAGCTCTATCAAAGCAGTCTTTGTACTGAAGACCACAACAACAACATGAAATCGTTTGTTACTGTACTTACTGAATCGTCTCTGCAACTTTAATCAATCCAGTGGGGAAAGTATTTTTGTCCTCGGCAAACATATTACAGTACAGGTAACTTGCTGTTGGTTTTAAATGGTGACTGCGCGACGCCTCCGGATGACGTCAGAGCAGAGTGTCGGCGGCTGCTCAGACGGCGTGCTCGGCGCTGGAGCAGGGCTGCAGCAGGCGCCCCGACCCGTTGGACAGCCGCCACCCGCCGTTGTTGGCGGCAGCCGCGGCGGCGGCGGAGGCGGCCAGCAGCGTCGTCGTCGTCGTCTCGCTGGCCGTCGACTCGCGCTTCCGGTAGCTCACCGCCGGCTGCACCGACAGCCTGCCGCGCGTCGTCACACGCTCCGGTCGCAACGGGCCGGGGCAGCGGAGCAGCGGGGCGGTCAGGAGCAGGGAAGGGAACAACGTGTAGATGTGGCGAAGGGAACACCACGAGCGTGTCAGAATGTCACACGGGCAGACAAGAGGATGAAATGACCGGCAATGAGTTTTCAGGTACCATTAACGGTGGAAATCGTATGACGATCAGAAACAAGGCGGAATTCGGGAAAAAATTATAGAATACCGTTAAAACGAGCACAAATCATTAGACGGAAGAACGATTTGAAGAAACGTGTAAAGACGTTACGATGTAGATAGGGTAAATGGAAATCCCGGAAACCGTTTGAATAAACCACCAAAGAGACAAGATGGCAGACATTGCATCCAACAGATACAGGATAGGGGTTGAAAATAGTTTACGGAAAACATTGGTATTGTTGCAGCAAGTAAAAAAAAAGCCAAAAAATTTGGCCGCAGGGCATTGTTTCGATAATGGCGGAGTATCGATGTTAAAATGCGAGTATTAGCGATACGATGTCCACAAAATAGCGTGTAGCGAAAGTGTGGAAGTGTACATGAACAGGATGGTACGTGGTTGGCACAAGGGATGGAGGAATGTGAGATTGGCGTTACGGCAGGACGAGAGAAAAGAGATTAAACAATAATTAGTTAGCGTCATTTAACTATATTATACTAAAATAATGAAGTATGTATCTAATTTTAGTATCAACAATACTAATCTAGGTTTCCCAACCATAAGAACAAAACAATTAGCAAACTTAACTACTTCAGATCTAGCATGCACTATCAGCAGAATTACCACAACATAAAACACAGTGAAACATATTTACTGATTGATTATGCATTAGTGATTTATGTGATTTTCTGTGGCTCTTCGGCCGGAGTGGCCGAGCGGTTCTAGGCGCTACAGTCTGGAACCGCGCGACCGCTACGGTTGCAGGTTTGAATCCTGTCTCGGGCATGGCTGTGTGTGGTGTCCTTCGGTTAGTTAGGTTTAAGTAGTTCTAAGTTCTAGGGGACTGATGACCTCAGCAGTTAAGTCCCATAGTTCTCAGAGCCATTTGAACCATTTTTTTTTTTTTGTGGCTCTTCAGAGGGATCGACAGCATTTGACGGTACTCCTTGGACTATATCAGCCGTATAACTTCCTGAATTGATACTGGATCACGCAAATACACAGTGTAGGTTACAGATTTTGGACAAGCAATGGATACAAAGTGAAACAAAGAGAAACAACAAAAAATTCGAGAAAAGGAAATGAGAAGAAATTGGCGACAGTCTTTAGAGCTAGCTTTAAATATCAATACTCGATCAAATAGTTACATTTACTTTTGGGCAACCAGACATTAACGTATATCAGACTTTTTCAGTAACTAAATAATCGGAATGTGACGTGTTTTGTTAATATGTTCAAATGTTCAAGTGTGTGTGAAATCTTATGTGACCTAACTGCTAAGGTCATCAGTCCCTATGCTTACACACTACTTAACCTAAATTATCCTAAGGATAAACACACACACCCATGCCCGAGGCACGACTCGAACCTCCGCTGGGACCAGCCGCACAGACCATGACTGCAGCGACCTCAGACCGCTCGGCTAATCCCGCTCGACGTTTAGTTAATACTAAGACCAGAAGCGCACAGCAAATAGTGGAGTGCTTTCGTGTGCTCAGTCAAGCTGTTGATTCAGTTTCTGCATAGTATTTAGACGACTGACCCAGTTTTCTGGTTCAAGTACTGGGTGCTCGCCCACTGGACTGCTACGAAATCGTGAACTGTTTGTTAGTGTCCAAATTGTTTCAAATGGCTTTAAGCACTATCTGAGGTCATCAGGCACTTAGAACTACTTAAACCTAATTAACCTAAGGACATCACACACACATCCGTGCCCGAGGCAGGACTCGAACCTGCGACCGTAGCAGCAGCGTGGTTCCGAACTGAAGCGCCTAGAAGCGCTCGGCCACAGCGGCCGGCTTTTGTTAGTGTCGCGCCGCTATTTATACTCTAGTTTGATTCACAGTGCTCGTTAATCATTTGATGCTCATTTGTTTCTCAGAGCCCACACTGATATTTCGTAAAAAGCACATTCTCTCAGCGTTTCCCAACTCTGGTGAATGATGTGGCCGGCAAGATTTTGGTTGCGCAGCGAACACCGAAGCCAATTTTAAATCGAAAAATTCTTTAGATTTTTACGATATTTTTATTTCGATAGACTCCTCAACTACATTGCCCAATTAAGTTGAGATGTCTATCACGATACAGTTAACATCATACATCATTTCTTCGTTATATTCTAAGCAGTAGACGGCAGCAGTTGGTTTGCTTCGTTATTTTGGTCCAGTATGTTGCTGATCTTCCTTGCATCCTTCCTCGCCTCTTTCAATGGCCAGTCCCGTATGACATACAATATTCGCACTGAATACGATGCACATCCAGATTCGAAGACATATATACGTCTTTAACATTACGAGGAATTCTTTTTATCTTTGTCGATGAAGCAAAACATGCTTTAGGCCACTATTCTTAGGTGTCCGCCAAACGTTGCGGAATTCGGACCAGTATAAAGCAGATGAGCAATTTTTGGCTTTTCTTCCTGTGTGTGGCTACGGTCCAGGCAGACAGTACACATAAAAACACAACACGAGTTGCAGCTTCTGAAGATGACTGAATCGGTCATCGAAGTACTGAGCATAAAATTACTTTCACGTTGGGAAGACACACCAGCTCCAGAATATTTATCAAACAAAAAACTGTTAGGGAATTCCGTTAAAAGAAAAGGTGAAGATTTCGATGACATGTCCTCAAACCTTGTGAGTAAAGAAGTAGGTAACAATCAGACAAAAATTAACACCTTAACTGCAGCTGAGTAGCTGTAAGCTGGTTCGCAGAACGGTCGTTACGGAGACAATGTTGGTAGCCCTGTCGTTCATGTGAATGGTCAGCTACCCCTATTCGCTAGTACTGATCTCCACAACGGTCGTTCACCCCTGTCACTGGACTGGACTGTTCACATGACTGTTGTTCGAACCCACTGGTAACCAATCCAGCAGCCCGCCTTTGAACTGCTCCGATATCTTTCTCAAAACCGACATGGTGAGGATCGAGCAGTTGAGCCTCAGTTTTTAGACTTATAGTTCATGCTGCTGTAAATGTAGATACAGATAATACTGCTGACAATCGCGTTACTAGATGTTACACTTGCTCCTTATTGTAGATTTATTGTTAAGTCCACAGTCGATCAACCGTTCATATGATCTGAGTAAAGACATTTCACAGTGTTGATTGCTAAATCCACCTGTGTTGTGGTCATATCTGTTTCAATATTTAGAGTAAATGTTATTTTCTGTTGAAAGTGCTATTGGCTTTCTGAATGTGGTTATATGCATTTGAATAGAGAGGTTTCGTAATGACGAGTATTAGCAGATAAGTAATGAGTTTCTTAAGTGTTCATGGAGACCAGTTAAAACTGTACACTGACACTGTAATCATTCCATGAGCTTTAGTAGCTGTGGGTGTGTCATTCGCGGTGACTTCGTTTACCCCTTATTGTCTTTCGGCACTAATAGTTAACATTCTACATATAGTAAAGTAACTAGCACATTTTCATATTTCTAAATATAATTCTAAATTAAAACTTAATATGAACGAAAATAGTAACGAAAAGAGTTGGCATTGCAAAATATACCTATTGTTTTGAACGGAATGATTGCTGATGCTGTTGACAGCAACAGGGTGTGAAAAAGAAAAAGAAAATCCATTTCAACTTCTTATATTATAGTATACAATCAAAACAGGTTCATCCTCATAAAAACAAATTCATTTCAGTTTATTTACGCTCGCAAGTGGTTCATCATAAATTTTTACTTGCTCATTTAATTACGAAACAAAACTATTCCACCTGTTTATATAGTTCATAATCTGTATATTTTAGGTGCATCGATTTATAGACGACAGCTGAACATTCCAGGAAATGGCTAGTTGGTAATGGTGTTAGGTGTGGGGTAAATGTTGTAGAATAAAATCAGTATTTGCCTACTATATGCCGGTTGCAGATTGCCGTAGTTACGCTGAGGCTTAGAAGTTGTCACAGGGTAGGCAAGCATGGACAGCTGCGTCAGTCCGGTGAAGATGGCACTTGAGATTTAGACATGTACGATCTTTTAGAGTTATTCATACATATGCTATAGTTTTCGCGTACTGTGTACAAAATCTGAGTGCTTTTGCAGAATATCGCGAAGTAAACAATAGCAATTTTGATCTTGTAAAAACATATTAGCCCATTTTCGAAAAAAAATGATGATCACGATTCTAAACAGTTTCCCAAGGGATATGCAGGAAAACTTAACGACTTTTGCAATAACATGGGAACCACATTCCCCGCTTAAAGAAAGAAAACAAATTTGTACAACAATATTCTGGCCACAGTTCTGAACAGCACCCCAAGATTTCTACCGAAAATCATCAGTTAATCCCTCACTCGAACTTTGTCTGCAGGTAACCGAATGGTCAGACCCCCAACTGGTTAGGTATAAGTGCAAGATTACATAGTGTGTCTTTGTGTAATTTAAGTTAGCCATTTAAAATGAAACTGTGGCAGAGGTGGACTTTTCGGCTTTTCAATGATCGTGGTAAGGTACATTAATTTTCACTGTGAAGCGTTCTAGAGTATAGAGTGCAGTGCTATGGAGATGCTGTGAAGAATCTGTGGTGTCCCTGTAATATGGTTACTGGAGACAGCGAAAATTTATTTTCACCTTTGGAAGATGACTATGACCACATACCAACTCCGGAATATTTATTAAGCAGGAGAATATCAGGGGACGCTGTCATTTGGATGACATGTCCATAAGGTTTATTCGTAAATAAGTAGATAACAATCAAACAACAATGAAAACTTTTACTAATAAGGACGCAAGGATTACACGCAAACAACCTGATCACGGCTGTTTGAAAGGGATGGTTAAACTAGTTCAGTCGGTGCTCTTTTGCAGTTGTCGCTCTACTGTAATTGATATTTACGAAGCACAAACATCCATAAAACTTGCAGACCACCAAAATTGAAATTTCTTCTCGGTTTCGAAGAATTTATAAAATGATCGATGATAGAGAAACTGACGGGTGCTATGGTCGATATCGGATCGAAAAAGTCATCGAAAGATCTTCACACAACAATTATGGAAGAGCATTATGGTTCCCTTACTTTCGTTCAAGCTGACATTTTTCGTTGCAGAAACGGACGACTACAGTAAAGTTGGGTCCTGAAATGTTTTTGGTTCATTGACCAGTAATGACATAACAGAACTATTTCACCTTTACTGTCACCTAAAAATGGGCTACCGTAAAACCGTCAAAGAAGAATCGCTTTTCAAAATTGTAACATAACTTTTTCGAGAAATTCTGCAGAAATATTCAAATTTTGTACAGAGGGCTCGTAACTATATCATATCTATCACGAACTCGGAAGAAAATGTGATTTCTCGAAAGTCGGATACCAACTTCACCAGTAGAGAATATGGGTCCCTCGTTATTGTAGTTACCTCATAAACTGCAAAAAAAAGAAGCAAAACAAAACGATGGGGGAAATTCGAATTTGATGAGCATCTTTTTTTCGCAAGTAAGCGAATACTTTTTTTTACAAGATTAAAATGTTTCAGAGTACTTTTTTTTCTTCGCGAAGTTCAGCGGAACTGATCCAATTTTTTGTAGGGGAATCCAGAACTACTGCATGTCTATTAAGAACTCAGAAAAAATGAACAGTTCTCGAAAGTCATGTGCCAACTTCACAAGTCTGCGTCTTCAGAATGAAGGCTATAACACTAATAAAAACAAAAAGTAAACCATTTTTTTCAACTGGTCTCACTCATTTACGTTCTTTTATAGTTTTCGTTCAGACAGCAGTGCTGACAGGTTGCTTCTACATCAGTTCTTAACAGGTTGCTGGTAACATGTATCAAAGTTTCTTGTGATTTAGCCGTAACACTCGGAACACATTTGCTCGCACAACTTCTTCTAAATTTAATTCCGTCGCTATGATTGCAATGTGTTCAGTGAATGTTAGTGTTGGTATACAGAAAGTTTCTGTGCCTCAAACATAGTAATGACCTTGGGTATAATGCTACAGTAGGGAATTTCTTAACGTTCTTGTCTTCTAAGAGATAACTGAGCTTTTATTTTGGAAATCTCCTCTTCGTTTAATTTGAAATCATTTTAGGGACAGAACTGTTTCTCGTATGTACACATTTTATTACATATATTTTCACTTTATAGCTCTTTCCTTATCGAGGGGACATTCTACATATCATATGCTTGAAGGTTTCCGGTGAAGAGTACTTCTTACTAGAGTTAGGGTTCAGCACGTCTTCAATTTGTGGTTGACATTCAGCTAATACTTGCATTACACTGCTATTACGTATTTTATGTTGTTCAGATATGAGACTCTTGTAAGGAGTCTAAATGACCAATTTTTAATTTTGGAGGTAACTTTAGATTAAAGGCAGACAGAAATGTGCGTGGCCTGTAGATACAAGTAACACGCAGTTTGGTACCGACTTCTAGTGACTGAAAGGAAAACTGTTACGACAATCATATATTTTCTTTGGAAGTCAAATGTTATATCTGCACTTTTACCTCTTGGCTGCAAAGTGATTGCAAACTGCTCTTTGTTTTCCTGGCTGAGTCTTTAACAGTTTTTACTTGTGATTTATTGTTATGGTTTTGCTTCCTACACAGTTTGTTGATATTGTAGATATATTTATTAAACTGTAAAAGATAAGTACACGTAAGTGAGAAATGTTGGAAACAGAATAAAGGGAACAGAACCTCAGTTTAAGTGATGGTTAGTGTTTTAACATGTGTTTTACATATTTTGTTATGAGTAAATTTACAAATAATTTATTATTGAATAAATAACGTTTAAATACTAACGTCCATTTTACAAGTAAGTGACTGCGTTTGTAAAGAATTTAAACACAATACGTACTCAAGGTATGAGGTCAGAAAATTTTTAAGAATAGAGGATGCAAAATACTGTTTACTTCTTCTGCAGACAATGATGAAGATAAAACTTTTGAAACTGATATAAAGTCTGATACATCTACTGGAAATGACTCGCCACATCACATTAAGACGACCAGTAAAGTGGAAAAGAAATAAAAATTCTAGTCTTCGAAATGAAGGCAAACAGTACACAGATTGGCAGGGGAAAGTTGATGAAAACCAGAGGATAAGCCTGCATGTTCAAAACTGCAGATTTAGATGTAAAGAAAATATTAATGAAGAGGAGAGACCACAAACATTTGATGAATACAAGAATCTATGAACATGGAATCTCCGAACATCATTCATTAACTCTTCAGTTTCAGTGTAACAGCCAATGCGGCCAAAACATGTGCCATGGATGCAAAAAAAAGTAACCTGCACTTACAGCATGAAAATATTCAGAGAATCTAAAAGAATTCAGAGTATGTAAACAGTTTCTCTTGCTGACGTTGGGTGTATGTAACAAACATGTTACCGTCGTCTTGCTTGAGAAATATTCCACTGAAGTTTCTCCAAAAGACTGTAGAGGACGTAAAAAAAGAAAAAACAGGAAACATGATTCCTGATAAACAAGCTCTGATTGTTAAGGTCTGTATCAATTCATTTCCAAAACATGACAGTTATTATAGTAGAAAGAAATATCCTAACATTAAGTATTTGGATCCTAGGCCAAATATAACCGAAATGTACGAGCCCTACGAGGAGTTTTGCGACGAAAAGAATTTACCACCTGCTAAAAAGTGTTACTATCGAATTGGGTTCAATATGGCCTTCAATCTGGGTTTCGATATACCTTGTACTGATACTTGTGTCGCGTATAAGAAGTTGCAGAATTTCACAGTTCATGGACCGCCAGAAAATGTTCAGACACTCACTCTTGAAAAGGAATTCGCTGATGACATTGCTATCGTGAGTGAAAGTGAAGAAGAATTACACGATCTGCTCAATGGAAAGAAAAGTCTAATGAGTAGAGAATATAGATTGAGAATAAAGAAAAAACGACGGAATTAATGATAAGTAGTAGAAATGAGAAAAGTAAGAAACTTAACATCAAGACAGATGGTCACAAAGTAGATGAAGTTAAGGATCTCTGCTACCTAGGCAGCAAAGGAAACAGTGACCGACGGAGCAAGAAAACGGGCATTCCTGGCCAGGAGAAGTCTACTAATATCAAACATAGGTATTAATTTGGGGAAGACATTTGTGTGAATGTACGTTTGGAGCACAGCGTTGTATAGTAGTGAAACATGGACTGTGGAGAAACCGGAAATGAAGAGAGTCGAAGCGCTTCAGATGTGGTGCTACATACAAATGTTCAAATTTAGTGGACTGATAAGGTAAGGAATGAGGTGGTTCTGCGCAGAATCAGAAAGGAAAGGAATATACAGGAAATACTGTCAAGGAGAAGGGATAGGATGATAGGACATCTGTTAAGACATCAGGGAATGACTTGCATTGTACTAGAGGGAGCCGTAGGGGGCAAAAACTAAAGAGGAAGACAGAGATTAGAATGTTGTTGTTGTTGTGGTCTTCAGTCCTGAGACTGGTTTGATGCAGCTCTCCATGCTACTCTATCCTGTGCAAGCTTTTTCATCTCCCAGTACCTACTGCAACCTACATCCTTCTGAATCTGCTTAGTGTATTCATCTCTTGGTCTCCTTCTACGATTTTTACCCTCCACGCTGCCCTCCAATACTAAATTGGTGATCCCTTGATGCCTCAGAACATGTCCTACCAACCGATCCCTTCTTCTGGTCAAGTTGTGCCACAAACTTCTCTTCTCCTCAATCCTATTCAATACTTCCTCATTAGTTATGTGATCTACCCATCTAATCTTCAGCATTCTTCTGTAGCACCACATTTCGAAAGCTTCTATTCTCTTCTTGTCCAAACTATTTATCGTCCATGTTTCACTTCCATACACGGATACACTCCATACGAATACTTTCAGAAACGACTTCCTGACACTTAAATCACTACTGGATGTTAACAAATTTCTCTTCTTCAGAAACGCTTTCCTTGCCATTGCCAGCCTACATTTTATATCCTCTCTACTTCGACCATCATCAGTTATTTTGCTCCCCAAATAGCAAAACTCCTTTACTACTTTAAGTGCCTCATTTCGTAATCTAATTCCCTCAGCATCACCCGACTTAATTAGACTACATTCCATTATCCTTGTTTTGCTTTTGTTGATGTTCATCTTATATCTCCCTTTCAAGACACTGTCCATTCCATTCAACTGCTCTTCCAAGTCCTTTGCTGTCTCTGACAGGATTACAATGTCATCAGGAAACCTCAAAGTTTTTATTTCTTCTCCATGAATTTTAATACCTACTCCTAATTTTTCTTTTGTTTCCTTTACTGCTTGCTCAATATACAGATTGAACAACATCGGGGAGAGGCTACAACCCTGTCTTAATCCCTTCCCAACCACTGCTTCCCTTTCATGTCCCTCGACTCTTATAACTGCCATCTGGTTTCTGTACAAATTGTAAATAGCCCTTCGCTCCCTGTATTTTACCCCTGCCACCTTTAGAATTTGAAAGAGAGTATTCCAGTCAACATTGTCAAAAGCATTCTCTAAGTCTACAAACGCTAGAAACGTAGGTTTGCCTTTCCTTAATCTTTCTTCTATGATAAGTCGTAAGGTCAGTATTGCCTCACGTGTTCCAGTGTTTCTACGGAATCCAAACTGATCTTCCCCGAGGTTGGCTTATACTAGTTTTTCCATTCGTCTGTAAAGAATTCGTGTTAGTATTTTGCAGCTGTGACTTATTAAGCTGATAGTTCGGTAATTTTCACATCTGTCAACACCTGCTTTCTTTGGGATTGGAATTATTATATTCTTCTTGAAGTCTGAGGGTATTTCGCCTGTTTCATGCTTCTTGCTCACCAGATGGTAGAGTTTTGTCAGGACTGGCTCTCCCACGGCCGTCAGTAGTTCCAATGGAATATTGTCTACTCCGGGGGCCTTGTTTCGACTCAGATCTTTCAGTGCTCTGTCAAACTCTCTCCCATTTCATCTTCATCTACATCCTCTTCCATTTCCATAATATTGTCCTCAAGTACATCGCCCTTGTATAGACCCTCTGTATACTCCTTCCACCTTTCTGCTTTCCCTTCTTTGCTTAGAACTGGGTTTCCATCTGAGCTCTTGATATTCATACAAGTCATTCTCTTATCTCCAAAGGTCTCTTTAATTTTCCTGTAGGCGGTATCTATCTTACCCTTAGTGAGATAGGCCTCTACATCCTTACATTTGTCCTCTAGCCATCCCTGCTTAGCCATTTTGCACTTCCTGTCGATCTCATTTTCGAGACGTTTGTATTCCATTTTGCCTGTTTCACTTACTGCATTTTTATATTTTCTCCTTTCATCAATTAAATTCAGTATTTCTTCTGTTACCCAAGGATTTCTACTAGCCCTCGTCTTTTTACCTACTTGATCCTCTGCTGCCTTCACTACTTCATCCCTCAAGGCCACCCATTCTTCTTCTACTGTATTTATTTCCCCCATTCCTGTCAATTGCTCCCTTATGCTCTCCCTGAATCTCTGTACAACCTCTGGTTCTTTTAGTTTATCCAGGTCCCATCTCCTTAAATTCCCACCTTTTTGCAGTTTCTTCAGTTTTAATCTACAGGTCATAACCAATAGATTGTGGTCAGAGTCCACATCTGCCCCTGGAAAGTCTTACAATTTAAAACCTGGTTCCTAAATCTCTGTCTTACCATTATATAATCTATCTGATACCTTTTAGTATCTCTAGGGTTCTTCCATGTATACAACCTTCTTTCATGATTCTTAAACCAAGTGTTAGTTATGATTATGTTGTGCTCTGTGCAAAATTGTACAAGGCGGCTTCCTCTTTCATTTCTGTCCCCCAATCCATATTCACCTACTATGTTTCCTTCTCTCCCTTTTCCTACACTCGAATTCCAGTCATCCATGACCATTAAATTTTCGTCTCCCTTCACAATCTGAATAATTTCTTTTATTTCATCATACATTTCTTCAATTTCTTCGTCATCTGCAGAGCTAGTTGGCATATAAACTTGTACTACTGTAGTAGGTGTGGGCTTCGTATCTATCTTGGCCACAATAATGCGTTCACTATGCTGTTTGTAGTAGCTTACCCGCATTCCTATTTTCCTATTCATTATTAAACCTACTCCTGCATTACCCCTATTTGATTTTGTGTTTATAACTCTGTAGTCACCTGACCAGAAGTCTTGTTCCTCCTGCCACAGAACTTCACTAATTCCCACTATATCTAACTTCAACCTATCCATTTCCCTTTTCAAATTTTCTAACCTACCTGCCCGATTAAGGGATCTGACATTCCAAGCTCCGATCCGTAGAACGCCAGTTTTCTTTCTCCTGATAACGACATCCTCTTGAGTAGTCCCCGCCCGGAGATCCGAATGGGGGACTATTTTACCTCCGGAATATTTTACCCAAGAGGACGCCATCATCATGTAATCATACAGTAAAGCTGCATGCCCTCGGGAAAAATTACGGCTGTAGTTTCCCCTTGCTTTCAGCCATTCGCAGTACCAGCACAGCAAGGCCGTTTTGGTTATTGTTACAAGGCCAGATCAGTCAATCATCCAGACTGTTGCCCTTGCAACTACTGAAAAGGCTGCTGCCCCTCTTCAGGAACCACACGTTTGTCTGGCCTCTCAACAGATACCCCTCCGTTGTGGTTGCACCTACGGTACGGCTATCTGTATCGCTGAGGCACGCAAGCCTCCCCACCAACGACAAGGTCCATGGTTCATGGGGGGGGGGGGGGGGGGGAGATTAGAATACATACAGCAAATAATTGAGGACTTGGGTTGCAAGTGCTACTCTGAGATGAAGAGGTTGGCAAGGGAGACGAATTAGTGGCAGGCCGTGGCAAACCAGTCAGAAGAGTGATGACAAAAAATAAGAAATACTAATTCATAAAATTCAGCATTGATTATTCTGGATAAGGTAGGAAATATGGCTTTAAATGTTTGAAAATAAATATTTTTTCCTTAAGTTGTGCATGATATTTTGTGCAGTGTCTCAATTCTGAACATCATTTCTTCAAAACTAACATTTTGTTACTTGCACCCCTTGGTTTCTAAGGGTCTATATGTAAATAACGCTGCATTACAGAAAATACATATTAAGCATTGAAGCAAATGTGCACAAACATGTTGACACATCGATTGTTCGCTTGGACTGTGTTACAGCAAACAGCCTGAAAGGAAAAGGTACGAAAAACAAAGAAACAGACAACGATGCCGCCAGCGTGCTTACATTGGTATTGCAGTAACAGAGTGCCACGAAAAACTGTTTACACTGCTGCAGTGCCACTGCTGTCAGAAGGCTCGCAAACTGTCAACTTGTTTACTGAACTTCAGTTAATGTTGTTCAATATGCGCGCAATATGCCCTCAATTTGCATTCGAATTCGATAACCGAGCTCTTAATTGGCTGTTACTCGACGCCATTAGTGGTACAAGACCGAACTGCTCTAGTTAACTACATTGCGTGTAATTTTGTTACGAATGAAATTTTGTCGTTCCAGATCATGAATAGTACGTGGCAAACATTTCCTTTCATAACAGTTCTAAAACTGTGAAAATGTAATTTCCCCGTACAGTGCAAAGATGTTTCTAAACATTAGCGTACGTAAATACAAAAGTTTGCTTTTCCTTGAATCTGTTCTGTAAATATCAGATATTAAGCAATATAAAAGCGCAAATAGACTCAATCACTGTCAACTGCGCTTGGAGTGGCGCTGCCTGTAGGTCGCTCAATGCCATAATGTGTTTCATCAAGAAGTGAAGGTTTACAATATGAAACAAGATGTCGTATACAATGAAACGTGTAGAAAAATTACACAGAGCGATTTGTGTTAAACAGTACAAGTGATGCCTACAGCTTTCTTTGAAAACATTATTGGAGAAATCAGCGATCACAATAAAATAACTGAAATTAATTATAACAGTGTAGATCGCAAACCATGTTTATTAAGGAGATCGGTTTCAATCAACACACGATTATCTTCAGAGCTGCGACCATTCAGATAGACAATGAACCGCTGAATCACATGCCTTACTTTTTAGACTGTACTAATTAATTTCAGTGATGCCAACAGCCCACAGGACGACTGCTAAATGAAGCAGTAACACGTAATAACCAGAAACAGAGAATCATTTACTGCGACTAGGGAATCAACAAATTCGATTCTCTGATAGAGTGACAGACGAGATGTTGTGCTTAGTGCCAAATAAAGGAAAAACATGAAATTTTGCTTTACGATTTCTATAAACTGCGTTGCCGTAACTCTCTAATGTTTCTCAGAGATAGGAACACGTCAAGAACCAACCGCTACACGTGTACGTATGAGCAATCAACTATCAAAGTCTTTGTAGCCTCTTAGGATATCTCCATAATTAGGGGGCGAAACGTTACACACAGAAACATACCTTAATTAAACCATGGTTTAAATCCAACGAAAGTAAAATTATGAAGGACCGATATTTCATTTTCGTGTTTTCGTGAAGCCAAGTTCAATTGACACTACTTGGATCCAGTGAGTAAAAAAAAAAAAAAAAAAAAAAAAAAAAAAACGAAGTTTAACCTCATGGAAAACCTGTTTTGCGAATGTGGGCACAAAGAAATAGATGAAAGGGAAATATAAATACGAATGTGTTAAGACTGTACAAACAATGACAGTATCAAAATTCACGAGGCAGCATTAAAAAGCGTTATGCTTATCATGCCTCGGACTTGTAAAGATACCTGTGATTCATGAGTATTGACAATCAAAGAAACTCAGAGGTATGAATTTAGAAAATTACGTCGCAAATTGACGAATAAAGGGCTCAGAACAGTAGGTTATTGAACAACGTGGTGTTATTTGTGAAACGAGCACATTTGACAGGATACATAAGATGAGCGTGGATTGGAGATGTTAAATATTAATTCATTTGCTAAAGAGCAAAGTGGAATGTTAAAAAAGAGAGGAAGCAGTCATCAACGTGTATTATAAAGGGTGGTCCACTGATGGTGACCGGGCCAAATATCTCATGAAATAAGCGTCAAATGAAAAAACTGCAAAGAACGAAACTTGTCTAGCTTGAACGGGGAAACGAAATGGCGCTATGGTTGGCCCTCTAGATGGCGCTGTCATAGATCAAACGGATATCAACTGCGTTTCTTTAAATAGGAACCCCCATTTTTTATTACATATTCAGGTAGTACGTAAAGAAATATGAATGTTATAGTTTGACCACTTTTTTCGCTTGGTGATAGATGGTGCTGTAATAGTCACTAACATATAGCTCACAATTTTAGACGAACAGTTGGTAACAGGTAGGTTTTTTAAAGTGCAGTACAGAACGTAGGAACGTTTGAACATTTTATTTCGGTTGTTCCAATGTGATACACGTACCTTTGTGAACTTATCATTTCTGAGAACGCTTGCTGTTACAGCGAGATTACCTGCAAATACCACATTAATGGAATAAATGCTCAAAATGATGTCCGTTAACCTCAATGCATTTGACAATACGTCTAACGACATTCCTCGTTTGCCCTCCGTAATATTCGTTTCGTACATACATTGACAATGCGCTGACGCATGTTGTCAGGCGTTGTCCGTGGATCACGATAGCAAATATCCTTCAACTTTCCCATTGAAAGAAATACGGGGACGTCAGATCTGGTGAACGTGCTGGCCTTGGTATGGTGCTTCGACGACCAATCCACCTGTCATGAAATACGCTATTCAATACCGCTTCAACCGCCCGCGAGCTATGTGCTGGACATCTATCGTGTTGGAAGTACATCGCCATTCTGTCATGCACTGAAACATCTTGTAGTAACATCGGTAGAACATTACGTAGGAAATCGGCATACATCGCACCATTTAGATTGCCATCAATAAAATGGGTGCCAATTATACTTCCTTCCAAAATACCGCACCATACATTAACCCGCCAAGGTCGCTGATGTTCCACTTGTCGCAGCCATCGTGGATTTTCCGTTGCCCAATCATGCATATTATGCCGGTTTACGTTACCGCTGTTGCTGAAAGACGGTTCGTTACTAAATAGAAGGCGTGCAAAAAATCAGTCATCGTCCCGTAATTTCTCTTGTGCCCAGTGGCAGAACTGTACACGACGTTCAAAGTCGTCGCCGTGCAATTCCTGGTGCATAGAAATATGGTACGGGTGCAATCGATGTTGATGTAGCATTCTCAACACCGACGTTTTTGAGATTCCCGATTATCGCCCAATTTGTCTGCTACTGATGTGCGGATTAGCCGTGACAGCAGCTAAAACACCTACTTGGGCATCATTATTCGTTGCAGGTTGTGGTTGACGTTTTACATGTGGCTGAACACTACCTGTTTCTTTACATAACGTAACTATCCGACGAACGGTCCGGACACTTGGATGATGTCGCCCAGGATACCGAGCAGCATACATAGCACACCCCCGTTGGGGATTTTGATCACAATCGCCATACATCAACACGATATCGACCTTTTCCGCAATTGGTAAACGGTCCATTTTAACACGGGTAACGTATCACGAAGCAAATACCGTCCGCACTGGCGGAATGTTACGTGATACCACGTACTTATACGTTTGTGACTATTACTTCGCCAACTATCACAAAGAGAAAAAAGTGGTCCAACTAAAACATTCGTATTTCTTTACGTACTACACGAATATGTAATAAAAATGGGGGTTCCTATTTTAAAAAACGCAGTTGATATCCGTTTGACCTATGGCAGCGCCATCTAGCGGGCCAACCATAGCGCCATCTGGTTTCCCCCTTCAACCTAGACGAGTTTAGTTGTTTGTAGTTTTTTCGTTTAATGCTTATTTCGTGAGATATTTGGCCCGGCCAATATCAATGGACCACCCTGCAGAGAGTACGGTTTTTTCGGTTTTATAGGACATTTACTAATCTGCCAGCAGTAAATCAGTAAACAGTTCGGTATTTGTTGGCGTTGTGGATAGGAAGGAGATGTAATTCTTGAGTGAAATGTAACAATTACTAGAGTCGATGTATGTGGCATGTATGCAAAGATAGAAAGGATCCCACTGTAGAGAATGAACTGGCGCACAGCGTAACGTTATTTAGAATACTAGCAACAATAATTTGGACGATAGTGGTGACGTCAGTAACCTGGAGAACACTAAAACAAGAAAGGAAGTAATGAAAGGCCACATGGAAAATGTAGTGTATGAACGGCTGGGCCCCTGCATATTGGGCAACCACACTCGCGGATCTGCTTCGAGAACCAGGCATGGGCCCTGAAAATTGTCTGTCAACAGAAGAATCACTGAGCTGTTTATCACGAAGCCTGCCGCAGCCGCCACACCGTATTAGGGCAAGAGCTGAGTCGGTATGTGCCGTGCAGGTCGCGGTGAACAGCGCAGCAGTCACAGGCTCCTATTCGCAAGCGCGCGGTCACGTGTGCGCCACCACGGGACGTGTAATCTTCCGCGGACGGGTACTTATGTCGCCGCTGAGCAGTCCGACAGCCTTCATACGATCACCGATATCAGTACCTATGTAGCTGTGTTACCTATTGCCTGCTGCCTTGATCTGCCCATCGTCGGAGGGTGGTACGGGACTTCAAGGCCCCCCGCCACAACTTAAAAGTGCACTCTAATGATGTCATTGCAATGACATCATTGTAGTATATACCGGTTTTACCCTTACACCAAGACAGTAAGACCGAGATCCACCCGTGACGCTGAATGTTTCGCGCATGCTCTCATAGGGTGCGTTTTTCATTGGTTGGATTTAAGTAACCAATAACCGACTAAAAAAAAAAAGTTTGACAGCCAATTACGCTCCGAGCTCCAGACCGACTGTCAGCCTTCTTTGGTCTCCGTTACGACCCAGGACCAGTCTCAGATTTTGTAGTCAGGCAGTGCCGTCTAGCCGAAGCCGTAACCCGCCCCCGGGGATCCTGCTTCATTGAACTTGCGACTGGATTGCCTGTTAGCACAGGCTCGTGGAGCTATAACTCTACGGCACCTGGCAGCCCATCAGTGGACTATACACAAGTTCGTAGCCTCGTGGGACTGTGTCACTATTCTTCCACGGCACCTCTCTACTCATTGCCTCTCTATGACGCTGATGGACTTCGTTATAGTGAGCACCTTCTATGTATCATCAAGGATTGACATTTCAGTTGTAATCAAGTTGTGTGAACATTCGTTCTCAGAAGCTGTACTGAGGTCATGGTAAATAAACAGCTGATATTCCAATACGTGAACGTAAGCTACTACTTGGTTACACCATTTGGTCAACCCCAAAACAGCTGGAGGACTTCAGTTCACAGGCAAGTCATCGTAAAAGCTGACAAACACACTGACAAACAATCCTCGAGTGCGAGGTCACAAAAGGCCAATGGCGTTTACGGCAGTCGACCACCCTCATAGTGTCTAATATGCAACCGCAATGGTAAAATGCGTGGGACTGCATGTATCCAATGGTGAGCAGAGCATAAGGCTATGGAACGTACCTGAACTGCTTAGTCGACGAGTAACTCACAGCTGTGTAGCAGTGCTAGTGTCGTTGATACAGAGCAGAGCTATGACAAGGATAAACAAAACTAACGTTGCATGCATAACATCTACAACAGTTGCCGACGTTAACATTTCGTCAGGAGCGAACCCAAGGAATTTCACAAAGGGAGACAGAAGTGGCAGGTGAAATATTAGCGTTTTTACAAGAGGAGTCAGTGGAATGTGTGGTGTCGTATAAGCTCGACTCTGCGGAAAATGTACGTGAGGAGTACAGTGATGACGACACGTTCTTAACAAGTCAAAGTGATACTGAAACAAGTATCGAACCATGTAGCTCACACTCCTTGCCGGACAGGGATACGCAAACTCCGTCTCCATTGAAACGTAGTAAAGAATAATAGTTGTCCAAGGAGCATGTATTAGATATAATTTCGTACACGTAAGATCGTCCGCAGCATCGTAAAAATCAATTATGGACGGATTTCGAATAACTCCGCAGCAATATGAGCGTGTAGTGCATAAGAAAAGCTACAGATGTTCAAGAGACGACGACGATCACTTGTTACAAAAACTAGTGTTTGTGCGTTTCAAGGATGCTACATGCAATTTGCAGTATGAGACCAACTACATTATGCACATCAAATTGCGCAGGACATAGGTTACAGTATTTCAGGGTACGCAGTGGATGGCTACATTTATTTATTTATTTATTTTTCCGTGGGACCACATTAAGGAGAAGTCTCCATGGTCATGGAACGAGTCAATACATGAAATTATAACACGATATTAGAAACAGATAAAATGAAATATAAAA
This sequence comes from Schistocerca americana, assembly GCF_021461395.2. NCBI lineage: Eukaryota > Metazoa > Arthropoda > Insecta > Orthoptera > Acrididae > Schistocerca > Schistocerca americana. Next base: position 720,528,858 of record NC_060121.1, on the reverse strand, counting down.
AAACATATTCAGGTGACAAGTCGTAAGTTTAAATGAAGAAAATCAACAATGTAACACTGGAATTTGCTTAATTTTTTAGCTCTTCCAGGAGCTCCTCGACAGAATAGAAGGAGTGAGTCATGAGGAAAATCTTCAGTTTAGACTTAAAAGAGTTTGGGCTACTGCTAAGATTTTTGAGTTCTTCTGGTAGCTTATTGAAAATGGATGCAGCAGAATACTGCACTCCTTTCTGCACAAGAGTCAAGGAAGTGCATTCCACATGCAGATTTGATTTCTGCCTAGTATTAATTGAGTGAAAGCTGCTAACTCTTGGGAATAAGCTAATATTGCTAACAACAAACGACATTAAAGAAAATATATACTGTGAGGGGAATGTCAAAATTCCCAGACTATTGAATAGGGGTCGACAAGAGGTTTTCGAACTTACACCACACATAGCTCGAACAGCCCGTTTTTGAGCCAAAAATACCCTTTTTGAATCAGAAGAATTACCCCAAAAAATAATACCATATGACATAAGCGTATGAAAACATGCGAAGTAGACTACTTTTCGTGTTGAAGTGATTTCAGACAGTGCTACAAAATTGGAAGACGTAAGATAACCAAGTTTCAAACAAAGCGTCAACTTCACGATGCGCAGTAGTCAGCAGAATCGCTCCGAAAATTCGTAGATGACATAAACAAAATTATCCCACCGTTCAGTAAAGACTTCCAGTCGGGACTGAAAGAGGGATTGCATATGAAAGGAACCCTGGAAATTAGGGATACCGAGAGAGTTGCATGAAGATGAACTAAAATCAATGCCTTAACGCATTCGTATACAATTATGTCTACTGTTAACCTGAATAGTACATGGAATGGAAAGTTATTTATTGTGATCCGAGGAGTCGGAGGTGCTCCGCCCCCTACGGTTCTTTCTCGTGTGCGTCATCTTCAAAGGAGGCTAGGTAATAATTACGTCATAGCAAGCAAGAGTGGGGAAATGGGCATAAGAGAACTACAAATCTCGTATGATCACTCAAATTCAGCCTTTAGACGTTTGTTTCTTCTGCGCCTATAAGGCATATTATAGAAATAGTTTCAGCTACGCCTTAAAGGATATCCAGTTTCACGATAAGATCTATGGCTGTTTCGTGTTCTGTTGCGGGTCGTCACATTCCATAAATTCTCATCACCCTATTACACCAATACGTTTCTATACGTATTCTTTAAGGGTGCATATCTGGCTCAACGTTCTTCACGGTTTGTAGCTCCCAAGGAGTTGGCATTCGATCTTGATAGTGTGAAACTTTGTGATCAATGTGACGCGCCATTTTTCATTCGGTGTTCATGCTGCAAGTTAACGGTTTGTTTGGGACATTTCTTGAATGTTAACGATGTCCATCCTATGAAGTGTAATACATACATGCCATTAAAGATTGATCTCAGTTCCTCCCGGACTCTCATTTTCAGTCACCCTCCTGACGCACATGGTGAGTCATTAGCAGTTAATATTTTTCAAAAAATGGTTCAAATGGCTCTGAGCACTATGGGACTCAACTGCTGAGGTCATTAGTCCCCTAGAACTTGGAACTAGTTAAACCTAACTAACCTAAGGACATCACAAACATCCATGCCCGAGGCAGGATTCGAACCTGCGACCGTAGCGGTCTTGCGGTTCCAGACTGCAGCGCCTTTAATATTTTTCCTGTCATAATTGTCAACACAATACTTTTAAATGGCTCCTACTGAAGACTGAACTCGCGACCTCCTACTCAAGGAGTTCCTTGTGAGACCTGTGATACACGTCGAAAATAGCATCGACTTAACTGATTATGGACTTGCACTGTCGAACATGGCATACATCTTTCAGGCATAGTTTTGTATCTCCTTACTCCGACTCACCCAAATAGTAATTCGACCGTATTGATTGACTACAGAAACTGTCTACAGCATATGGTCAGGTTGTCAGCATCCCTCCGTCTAGCTCGTAGGTTCATAGCTTCGATCCACGACCGCGTTTGACTCATTCTTCTCTCAGGCACAGGTTGTTTGTGTCGTCGTAATCATTTCATCTCATCTTCCTGAAAAAGAGGTGAAAGTCGCCGAAGTTGTCGAACAGAAACACTTGCACCAGGCAGCGGAACCATCCCAGGCGGTGTCTCATCACAGAATGATTTCATTTTTTCACTACAGTAACGGAAGAAATATTACACTACGTTCAACTTAAGAATTGTGCTATGGCAATTAAAGAGAGTGTATTTGGTACGAGCATTATTACTACATCATCAAATAGCAATCTTTAGTTACTATCATTTGATACCTTCTAAGCGACGAAAGTCTGCTGTTCACTAAAACAGTATCTGTAAACGCGGCTTCAAATTACGGCATGGGGCACATTAACACCTTCATAAGATACGAATATCACAGAACATCATTTTCGGACCTGGCAGTGACATAGGTGAAATAACTGACACTCTTTCTGTCATTATCGTACTTACCAATATACACTTGTGATGTAGACAAAGAAATACATTTCCGCTTCTGAGAGCGGCGACGTGTAGTGAATTGGCGAGATTCATAAACAGTACTGCAGCCCATTACTTTTATCGTTTCCCATGGATCGCTTTTACTCATTCTGTGCACGATTGTTAAACGCTTCTCACAATTCACAGCAGCAGTTACTAGATCAGAGGTTCACACGTCTTGCTCGATGTTGTCCCCCTTCTGATCAACAATAACTAAGGTTTGACGTACGGCAGTAAAGGTAACGTAAATTGGTAGTGTGTGTATTCGGTACACACATCTTCTCTTTTGCTGAAAAAAAAAAAAAAAATGGCTCTGAGCACTATGGAACTTAACATCTGAGGTAATCAGTCCCCTAGAACTTAGAAATACTTACACCTAACTAACCTAAGGACATCACACACATTCATGCCCGAGGCAGGATTCGAACCTGCAACCGTAGCGGTTTCGCGGTTCCAGACTGTAGCACCTAGATCCACTCGGCCATCTCTTTTGCTAAACTGCTATGCTGGAGGTATAACTGTGCTCGTGACTGCGCCTTTCCTGAGCAGAGTTTTCTCTTCTGCAGACCAACGTACAGTCACCGTGGCTGTACTGGGCTTAGTACTAACACCTGAAATGCAAGATTTGAAGCTGTTGTCATATCAAAATAATTCCAAACTGAACTGCCATGCCAACGCTTCGTGTAGGCCATTGCAGGCAGGAAAAAAGGTTCTACCTCACAGTGGCAATGCACGGCGACACGCGGTGGCCCTAACACTTGCCGTAGCCCTGAGAAAATCAAAACATCTCCATACCACTTGCCCTATCCCTGTGAAAACACGAACTTCATGCTGAAAAGTAAACATGCGAAGGCCACTAACGACCTGCTCCGCTGAGATCAAGAAATTGGAGGAACACGAAAACAGCCGAGTCGGCAAGTACGTAAGGAAATCCAGACAAATGACTAACGTAACATTTCCGTTACTGCAATCCGGGTGGAGGTAGCTCATCGGAGGAGTACGGAAACAGCGGAGTCATCTCAATTCAGGCACGAACAGATTACGTGGAAAGAACGTTATGGTTAAACAAACGTATCACGTAGTACGAAACTATGCTTCGAGTTTCCGGAATATAAGTTAAACAGTATCGAAAATGTACGGTATGCAACAGCCATAGCCAGCTGACCTGGGGAGTCGTGCAATTACTCTAATGTACGTGGAGTGTTCGTGGAGTTCTTCTGACACAGTTCGGAAGCAATGATGTGGTGGATTATCATACTCAAGGTACAGATCGCCTGTAGTGTGATGTAGGCAAACAAACGGCTGCGCATAATGGTGGGGCAGAGTCATCCAATATCAGAAGTCACGTATAATACCATGTAATTATACCCCACACGAGGTACCATACATTACTAACCTGAATAGTGGTCTGTAGCTCTGTTGCTGTACCGCCTCTTGCGAATTTCGACGTACTCGTACGCAGCGTAAAAAATTATATTGCAGCTGTTCGAACGAAGCGAGCTTTGTCGTTGGCTGGAACGTCAGACTTAGTCGTTCCTGAAGTCGAAACAATTTGTTTTGGTCTGTAATCAGCCACGAGCAGAGATTAGTGAGTGGCGTAGTATCTTTCGAACCCACATCGAGAAGGTATTTCAGTCTAGTTAATGTTCCTTGTATTTTACTTTGAATTGGCGTGTCATTTGTTACACTGTAATCAAACAGGTAAGTGTAGGCAAAATAATTGGCCGATATCATTGCAAACAGTACGAATGCGCCCGGGATAGTGGTAGTGGTCGAGGCTCCACTGTCAACCACCACCACGCGGTTGCGCAACTGGATTGGAAAGTTGAAGCCTATGGACAAATGAAAACTCCACGTAAATTTAAGCAGCAGCTGTCTGCAAAGACCGAATTAACAGACTGTGTCGTTACGGCCAACAATTCGACAAATGTGGGCCTTCAAAGTCATTAGTTTCGCACTAGAGTACTGAAGAAGAAATATTTGCGTAAAGAAAGAACAGTCAAAGGAAAACGTTCTGATCATCTACTGACGGATGGAAATATTATAAATCAATAAAGGGGTAATAATGCAACGCGGTAAACATCGTCGCTTACTACAATATTGACACTGTAAATTAAAGAACATGGTTCTCTGGCAGATTGTTCGGCAACATAACGTAAAGTTAAAATTTTATTCTCTTTCTTTAGGAACGCTCTGAAGAAGTGAAGCTACCGGAAATACTTGCACCTATGTTTTCCCCCTTCTTGTTTGTTATCTTTAGTGTGCTAATAGAATAGCTGGCACTTCCGGTAACCCTCTGAAGCACATATTTTAATGATACTTTTGTTTCTTAGTTTGCCTCTTGTAACATAATGTATTACTTGGGGAAGCAATGTGTTGCACAAGGCTTTTTCAAAATGACGAATGATGACAGCCACTATAAAAATTAACTGGTTAAAAATACTGTTTGGATGTACTTTTTATTTGTGCACATGTACCATGAAATGGATGGACGCAGCGTATCTGAAAGCCAGGACGACGATAAACATCGCACCACTTTCGCGTTACCTGCTTCTTGATCACTTCATTCCGTGTCGTCGGGTCCTCCCTTGAAGATATAATGCGAGCCTTACAGGAAGAGCGGCTGTGACAAGGCCTATCGAGTCACAAGGTGAAGAAAAAACGTTATACATTCAGTCAGCTGGAATCTGTAAAGTGAGACATACGTTTTTGGCCCAAGTCCCTTTTTTTTTTTTTTTTTTTTTGGTCATCGGTCTACTGACTGGTTTGATGCGGCCCACCACGGATTCCTTTCCTGTGCTAACCTCTTCATCTCAGAGTGGCACTTGCAACCTACGTCCTCAATTATTTGCTTGACGTATTCTAATCTCTGTCTTCCTCTACAGTTTTTGCACTCTACAGCTCCCTCTAGTACCATGGAAGTCATTCCCTCATGCCTTAGCTGATGTCCTGTGCCTTCTCCTTATCAGTGTTTTCCACATATTCCTTTCCTCTCCGATTCTGCGTAGAGCCTCCTCATTCCTTACCTTATCAGTCCACCTAATTTTCAACATTCGTCTATAGCACCACATCTCAAATGCTTCGATTCTCTTCTGTTCCGGTTTTCCCACAGTCCATGTTTCACTACCATACAATGCTGTACTTCAGACGTACATCCTCAGAAATTTCTTCCTCAAATTAAGGCCGGTATTTGATATTAGTAGACTTCTCTTGGCCGGAAATGCCTTTTTTGCCATAGCGAGTCTACTTTTGATGTCCTCCTCGCTCCGTCCGTCATTGGTTATTTTACTGCCTAGGTAGCAGAATTCCTTAACTTCATTGACTTCGTGACCATCAATCCTGATGTTAAGTTTCTCGCTGTTCTCATTTCTACTACTTCTCATTACCTTCGTTTTTCTCCGATTTACTCTCACCCCATACTGTTTACTCATTCGACTGTTCATTCCGTTCAGCAGATCATACCTTTATTCTTCACTTTCACTCAGGATAGCAATGTCATCAGCGAATCCTATCATTGATATCCTTTCACCTTGTATATTAATTCCACTCCTGAACCTTTCTTTTATTTCCATCATTACCAAGTCCCTATCAATATAATTACGGTATCCCAAATGGTAAACGCTTTTGTATATCATAATCAATATAAAGAAGAGCTCATTATACAACGGTGTTTAATAGTCGCGTCGTATCTATTTAGAGGAACGAATTCTGGATTTTTTACTCTTAACTTCGAGCAATAATAGCAGCACTTCGAGAAATGAAGTTCGATCAGACGAGGTTGGCGACTGTGCTAAAATAATAAAGTGAGCAAGGTTGATAATATGTAGTCTCAGCTCTGAATCTGACTTTACTTTGCTAGCCAATATCATGATAAGGATGAAGCGGAGCACTGCACTCTTCTGACAAAAATTTAATGACATAATCACATGCGCCTGATTATGAACCTGTATCCTAGCACCTATGGAGCACGAGGGCTACACTACCGTGCTCTGAGGCAACGAGATAGCAACAAGAACGGTCTTCCAGGTTGTCAGGCAATGGGGCACTGAAACAATGTCCCAATGCAACACTAGGGGGGGGGGGGGGGGACTCATCCAGCACTCAGAATGTGAATGTGTTCTGTGCAAGCGCCTCCTTATATTGCGCGCACTCTTCCTGCTACTACAGTTCGCTGTCGAAGACAGTGAGCCTTTAGGTCAACAAGTCATGTCTCACATCTGTCAACTCTGATAGACGCACATTTCCTAGAATCGACGTACCCACTGTCTGGTCAAATGTATTCGGGCACCCCTACGAACTGCGGAATTGACCACTAGATGTCACGAGAGGCTGACCCGGCAGTATGAAAGGAGACGGGGAATGTTGTGCTGTCGGTAGAGAAACGGCAACAATAGTAGAGCTCAGAGACTTCGAAAGTGGACTAGTCACTGGAAGTCACCTGAGTGCGAGATTCATCACGGAGATTTCAACCCTTCTACTGCCACACGAGTCGACTGTTAGTGATGTGATTGTGAAGTGGGAAGGTGAAAGAAGAACCAGTGCTAAGTTAAGACCTCATTTGCTGTCAAGACGGCGACTGCAGAGCATAGTGAAGTGTAGTCGCAAAAAATCGCTTGAAATCGGCGGAAGGAATCATTTGAGCGGCCAAATTGGCTACCAGCAGTCCATCTAGCGTAACGACACTGTGCAGGGCGTAAAAGAGAAAATGGTAAAATGGACGAGCAGCTATTCACCAGCCACACATTTACGCTGTCAGTGCTAAGTGACCTCGAGGTGGGGTAAAGTGTGACACCGCTGGGCAGAGGACGACTCTAAAAGTGTAATTTAGAGTGACGAATGATTCTATACTCCGCGACAATTTGGTGGACGTGTTTGTGTTTGGAGACCATTACCTGGCCTCATGCATAGTGTCACGGTGAAATGCGGAGGATGTGGTTTTACATTACAGGGGAATTTTTCATGTGTAGAATGTGATCCCCTTACTGCGTTTAAGAATATACTAAATTCAGAAGGGTAAGAACATGTTTTATAGCACTGTGTACCACGTAGACTCGAAAAATTGTTCGAATACGATGACTGTATCAGCATGATGTGTACCTTGTTATAACGCATCATTTGGGAGGCTGTGGTTTCCGGACAATAAAACTGCCGGAGTGGACTGGCCTGCAGAGAGACGAGACTTGAACACAATGAGACACATTTGGAATGAATTAGAGAGTCTACTTCTCTCCAGACCCCAGCGTCCCATATCACTACCATCTCTGCTATCGGCTCTTGAGGTAGAATGGCTGCTACTTCGTGACATGCCCAGTGTGCTGTTATCCCTTCCCATCTGAGAGCACAGTACTCTCCGTCTGCTTCTACACTCCTGGAAATGGAAAAAAGAACACATTGACACCGGTGTGTCAGACCCACCATACTTGCTCCGGACACTGCGAGAGGGCTGTACAAGCAATGATCACACGCACGGCACAGCGGACACACCAGGAACCGCGGTGTTGGCCGTCGAATGGCGCTAGCTGCGCAGCATTTGTGCACCGCCGCCGTCACTGTCAGCCAGTTTGCCGTGGCATACGGAGCTCCATCGCAGTCTTTAACACCGGTAGCATGCCGCGACAGCGTGGACGTGAACCGTATGAGCAGTTGACGGACTTTGAGCGAGGGCGTATAGTGGGCACGCGGGAGGCCGGGTGGACGTACCGCCGAATTGCTCAACACGTGGGGCGTGAGGTATCCACAGTACATCGATGTTGTCGCCAGTGGTCGGCGGAAGGTGCACGTGCCCGTCGACCTGGGACCGGACCGCAGCGACGCACGGATGCACGCCAAGACCGTAGGATCCTACGCAGTGCCGTAGGGGACCGCACCGCCACTTCCCAGCAAATTAGGGACACTGTTGCTCCTGGGGTATCGGCGAGGACCATTCGCAACCGTCTCCATGAAGCTGGGCTACGGTCCCGCACACCGTTAGGCCGTCTTCCGCTCACGCCCCAACATCGTGCAGCCCGCCTCCAGTGGTGTCGCGACAGGCGTGAATGGAGGGACGAATGGAGACGTGTCGTCTTCAGCGATGAGAGTCGCTTCTGCCTTGGTGCCAATGATGGTCGTATGCGTGTTTGGCGCCGTGCAGGTGAGCGCCACAATCAGGACTGCATACGACCGAGGCACACAGGGCCAACACCCGGCATCATGGTGTGGGGAGCGATCTCCTACACTGGCCGTACACCACTGGTGATCGTCGAGGGGACACTGAATAGTGCACGGTACATCCAAACCGTCATCGAACCCATCGTTGTACCATTCCTAGACCGACAAGGGAACTTGCTGTTCCAACAGGACAATGCACGTCCGCATGTAACCCGTGCCACCCAACGTGCTCTAGAAGGTGTAAGTCAACTACCCTGGCCAGCAAGATCTCCGGATCTGTCCCACATTTAGCATGTTTGGGACTGGATGAAGCGTCGTCTCACGCGGTCTGCACGTCCAGCACGAACGCTGGTCCAACTGAGGCGCCAGGTGGAAATGGCATGGCAAGCCGTTCCACAGGACTACATCCAGCATCTCTACGATCGTCTCCATGGGAGAATAGCAGCCTGCATTGCTGCGAAAGGTGGATATACACTGTACTAGTGCCGACATTGTGCATGCTCTGTTGCCTGTGTCTATGTGCCTGTGGTTCTGTCAGTGTGATCATGTGATGTATCTGACCCCAGGAATGTGTCAATAAAGTTTCCCGTTCCTGGGACAATGAATTCACGGTGTTCTTATTTCAATTTCCAGGAGTGTATAATGGCGGATCCTCTTCTCCTGCCGTCTAGTGGTCAGTTCCGGACTAAACAGGGGTGTCCGGATGCTTTCGATGGGGTATTGCATGTCATGGCCTTAACACTGTACTCAGGTTCTGAAAACAAAAGGTGAAATGAATTAAATAACAAAAGCACGTACATTAAACATTAAAACGAGCTCTATTAATATTCCTTGTTTCTAATGCATAATTACGCTTTTCTTTACTTGAAATAAATTCTAAATTTGCAGTGTTTGGAAATACTGTTGTACGATTAAGGTGCATATACACTAACATCAGAGCGTTTAAGTTTCGTTCTGTTTCAATTATAAAAAGAAACCTTCATTGTCGTAGACGCTGTAAAGAATATTTGCGTTTGAAATTACGTAGTGCAGTATAAAAACAGCGGTAAAATACCTGTGAGCGATACAAAATAATTTGATTGTCTGTTATGGTTTTCTTACCATCTTCTCTCTATTACCTGTAACGACACACTAAAAACAAATGGTCGAATGAGAAAACAATGCGCCACTCTTCGTTAATTTAAGATCAACTACGAAACAAAATGATTACTAGGTCAGCTGGCTCTTTAACATACCACGTTTATTTGAGTGTTTCAAACATCTGAAAACAAATTAAAAGTATAAACGCCTCAAGAATTTATCCATAAATCATCACACAACAGTTATGATCAGAATATGTAGCGCTTTATTGGACAATACTTTACCAGATGATAAGATGATCAAAGATGACACAGAAGTAATCATCTCGCTGTTTCTCTCTCTTTCCTCCTCTCTCTCTCTCTCTCTCTCTCTCTCTCTCTCTTTGTCCCTTCAGCAAGAAGTCGATGAGGTTGTTCTCACTCCTGGCCTCTAAAACTACAGTTCACAGAAAAACACTGTCATGATTTCACTCGCACCTCATCCCTCACACGTACCAGCAGTGTGCCATACTGCCGGCCGCGGTGGTCTAGTGGTTCTAGGCGCGCAGTCCGGAACCGCGGGACCGCTACGGTCGCAGGTTCGAATCCTGCCTCGGGCATGGATGTGTGTGATGTCCTTAGGTTAGTTAGGTTTAAGTAGTTCTAAGTTCTAAGTCCCATAGTGCTCAGAGCCATTTGAACCATTTTTTTGTGCCATACTGCCCAAAACTTCAATGCGGTAAGCCCAGAAGGAAATAATGGCCATACATTCCTTACATGGAGTTTTACCGTCTCTTCATAACTGGCAGATGTGGTGACAGAAAAACATAAAGCCATAAAGTAAAAATAAAATTAAATCGTCAATTATGAAAAGCAGAGGACCTGGAAAGGCGGGAAGTGATAGGATAGTGAAAGAATATGGTTTGAATCAATATGCGTCTGTAATTTTTATTTATTTTTTAATACGTCTCGAATACAGGCTGTCCCAGGTTGAATGGTCAATATGGAGGGATATAACAAGAACGATCATTCGAAGCGAAAAGTCTAGTACACATCGGCTGCAAAATGTGTGCCTCAAGAGTTATGAGCACTGCTTCGTCCTCGATAATGCGTGCTCAGAACTCTTAAGACGTGCATTTTAGAATCCTTGTTTGTTAGGCTTTTGCAGCAATCTCTTCGGTTTTCCGTATTTTGAGAAGTGGTAGAATGGACCAAAAGTAGAAATAGATGTCCATAAAACATGAACTCTGAGGTACTATGAACGCTAATGTGAAACACTCCTCTTCTACTGAACAAGCGCAAATACCCCTTAAGGTGTGCGTTTTAGAGACCATGTTTGCTTGACAAGTTTTCCTTGTTTTTATCCACAGTACCTCCTACCAAAGTATGGAAAGCAAACAGCTTGCAGTCAAAGGGATTTGTTGCACAGTATCGAAGGTGACGAAGTGCTCAGAACTCTTAATGTGTGCGTTTTACAATCCATGTGTGGTTGATTTCTTTTTTTGCTTGAAAGGATTGATCTTGTCATAACGATTAATACCGAACATTCCTTTGGAGACCCTGTATAGAATTGTAGTTCTATCTCTCGATGTCTGATGTGGGTCATCAGCTTCCATTGAAATATACGATTTAGAACACTGATTCAACCATGACAGCCGCGCGGGATTAGCCGAGCGGTCTAAGGCGCTGCAGTCATGGACTGCGCGGTTGGTCCCGGCGGAGGTTCGAGTCCTGGGCATGGGTGTGTGTGTTTGTCCTTAGGGCAATTTAGGTTAAGTAGTGTGTAACTTTAGGGACTGATGACCTTAGCAGTTAAGTCCCATAAGATTTCACACACATTTGAACATTTTGAACAACCATGACATTACATCAGTTAGAAATCGTCCGCTCTTCCTCGTTACAACTACGACAACGTGAGTGATGAGTTAGAAGTTAACTGAATGTAGAAAACTCTCAATCCTTTTTTTTTTTTTTTTTTCAGGTACGGCCATTCACTCTGCGGCATAATGTGCGCTGTATTGAAACATTCTGTCTAATTAAAACTGTGTGCAGGGACGGAGTTTAAAGCCAGAATAGAGTGAAGAATCCAGGAACGACTCATACCCCGCCGTAACAATATCACTTCCACAGTAACGTTCTCCTACTTCCTGAATATTTTGCTGGACTAGCATCCCTGGCATAAATAGTAATGTCGAAAAGTGTCTGACATGAGCCACAGCTTACGAGATTATTCCAAGCAGGAATCTTTCCGTTCGAAATAATGATGTGGATCGGTCAACTGAGTTAAATCAATGCGTAGTCGAGGCACTTAGCAGGAGCGCTTATCCCTACAGCTCGTTCCGCTCCCTCAAAATGAGCTATTTTACGTTTGGGTAAGTAAGTGTCAGTTAACCCTACGCGCTACGTTGTGTGGTGTTTAGCGTAAGCAGCCAGCAGCTTCTGACGGCAACGCTTGCTACTGGAGACGTCTCGCCCGCTTACCGGATGCTCTCAGTCCGCGAGCGCGGCGACCAGTCGCGGCTGTAATTGCGCGTGTAGCGCCTGGAGCCGCCCACCGTGCGCGCCGTCTTCCAGCGCTCCAGGTGGTGCCGCACGGTGTTCTGCACCTCCGAGTTCAGGAAGCAGTAGAACAGCGCCACTGTGAAGCCCTGCACACAAATGCCCTCTGTGACACTAGCAAAGTTTATATACATTTTTTAAATTTATTGCTTATTTAGCTTGAACAGATTGGGCCTTAAGGCTCTCACTTACATCTGACCAGAGCAACAGAACAGAAAATAATACAAAACCTACCAAATGATGATAATAACACTTATTATTAACGTAATAATAATAATTATTATTATTGATAACAAAAACTAACACTAATTCTTTACAGAAGATCGGAAAAACTGGTAGGACCCAGGCTCGGGGAAGATAACTTTAGATTCCAGAGAAATGTAGGAACACTCGAGGCAAAACTGTCTCTACGACTTCTCATGGAAGATGGGTTAAGGAAAGGCAAACCTACGTTTATAGCATGTGTAGACTTGGAGAAAGGTTTTGGCAATGTTGACTGGAGTATGCTGTTTCAAATTTTAAAGGTTGTAGGGGCAAAATACATTGAGCGAAAGGCTATTTCCAATTTACACAGAAACCAGATGGCAGTTACACGAGTCGAGGAGCCTGAAAGAGATGCAGTGGTTAAGAAGGGAGTGAGACAGAGCTGTAGTCTATCCAGGATGCAAGCAGTAACAAAAGAAAGATTTGGAGAAGGAATTAAAGACCACGGATAAGAAATAAAAACTTCGAGTTTTGCCGATGACACCGTATTCCTATCAGATGTAGGAAAGGACTTTGAAGAGCAGTTGTACGGAGTGGACAGTGACTTGAAAGGACCATATGAGACTAATATGAACAAAAGCAAAACGAGGACATTGGAATGTAGTCGAATGAAATCAGGTGATGCTGAGTGAATTAGATTAGAAAATGAAACACCTGAAGTAGCAGATGCTATTTGGGCAGCAAAATAACTGATGATGGCCGAAGTAGGGAGGATACAAAACATAGAATGGCAATGGCAAGAACAGTGCTGCTGAAGAAGAGAAATTTTCTAACATCGAATACAGTTTGAAGTGTGGCGAAGTCTTTTCTGAAAGAATCTGTACGGATTTTGGCCATGTATGGAAGTGAAACGTGGATGATAAACAGTTCAGACAAGAACAGACAGAAGCTACAGAAGAGTGAGGAGGTACTGCAGAGAACTGGGGAGAAAAGAAATATGTGGCACAACTTGACTGGAGGAAGGGATCGGTTGCTAGGACACAGTCTGGGAGATTAAGAGATCACCACTTTAGTACTGGGGGAGGGGGGGGGGGGGAAGCATGGTGGATAAAAATTGTAGAGGGAGACCAAGATATGAATACAGTAGGCAGTTCAGAAACATGAAGGCTGAAGTAGTTATTTGTAGATGAAGAGCCTTGCACAGGATAGAGTAATATGAACAGCTACATAAAACCGTCTTTGGACTGGAGAGCACAACAACAACAATAATAATAGTAGTAATAAAGAGCCATTTAGTATGATATATATTAACCTTGGCCAGAAAGATCGCCGGATGCTCCAACTGAGAGCCTATTAAGGGTAGGGCCCTCCAACCAGTTCGGGATTTTGACGATCTAATGCGCCAGTTGACAACAATTTGGCAATATATCCTTCAAAGGACATCCTAAAAGTCTGTCAATCAATGCCAAGCCAAGTAGCAACCTGCATAAGGGGCAGAAGTGAACGAATGAGTTGATGACTTGCCCAATGTGCGAAGCTATTTCTCATGAATAAATCGTCAACTTTTTCTGAAATTATAATAATTTGTTTTTCTGCACATGTACATTACATCTACCAATTTCCGTCCCATTCTGGTAATTCCTTCGTGGTATATCTTTTTTTCTTAGAGCGTGTCATGTTATTAAAACTAATTCTTTATTGATATTTGTACGGAGAGCTACCAAAAATTGTTCTTTTTGGGCATCACTCGCAATTGGTGCAGACAAAGAGAGATATGCAAGTGCCACAAAAAGTACGTTCCACCACAAATTTTCAGGCGGCTTGCGGAGTGCAGATGTAGCTGCAGAAGGAGCAACTGGCGGGAAAATTTGGGTCGGCAGACTGTGACAGGAGTAGTGTCTAAGACATGGAGCAGCATATAAAACATACGTCTCGTAATACTATTTGTAGGAAGAACCTACAGATACAGAAGATCAGAACATATCAGACGACGATGGAAGACAGTGACAAACTGGTTGATCAATGCAAGTTTTCTATTTTGGTACCCGTTTGACGAGACAGACAGTGAATTAGAGGAGCACAAATGGTGAGCTGTGGGCGTACCTGTGTGGAGAGCAGCACGGCTCTGAGGTAGAGGTAGATTTCGGCGGAGAAGCCCTCTGTGGGCCCGGCGATCATGAGGATGTAGGTAATGCCCAGCAGCGGGATCAGCACCAGCAGCGCTTTGGTCGCCTTGCGGTACTGCTGTGTCTCTACCGTGTTGGCCGAGCGCAGCTTCGTGATTAGCACCTGTCGACAGACCGCACCCGTACAGTTCGTTACAAGCCGTTTGGATATCAGCAGAGTAAGCAAATTTTACTTTACTTTCTCACTGAAATTTATATTTATTCTTTTATTTAGTATGATTCATTAGATTGTGAGTTCGTTATTACTGCATGCGCTGGTAGATGTATACTAAATATCTTGATAAAAAGTGTGAAGTAGCAGAAGGAGAGAACATCAAAATCACGCAGACAGTTCAGGTGGCGCATGTGGATAGGCATTATTCTGTTTAAAAATGGCACCAATTTACTGTTTACATGCGGGGAAGCAGGTACGTGAAGTTCCATGACATGCAGTTATAGCTGACGATCCACACACAATGATGCCACGGGTAATACCACCGTGCCTCACCAAAAGATTGGATGAGTGAGACATCTCTCCAGACGCTGCCATACTTGTCGTCGATGGTCATCCAGGACAGTGCAGGACCGCGATTCTTTGCAGAATAGAATGCGACTACGGTCGCAGGTTCGAATCCTGCCTCGGGCATGGATGTTTGTGATGTCCTTAGGTTAGTTAGGTTTCACTAGTTCTAAGTTCTAGGGGACTAATGACCTCAGCTGTTGAGTCCCATAGTGCTCAGAGCCATTTGAACAGAATGCGACCCCATTTTATAGCCCATGCTTCCAGATCAGGGAAGCAGCAGCCGTTTCTGTTTTGGTGTTAACGGCAGCCTACGAATGAGATAGTAATTCCATAGTCCGGCTGCAGTTAGTCTCCGATGAACGGTGCAGAATAATACGGAATGCTGAAAGGAGTCCATTACGGGTTCTGGCATGGCAGTCGCAGACCTGGTCCACAGGAACCTTGACGGCGAGAAAGTCTGTGCCCCTAAAGTTCTCATACAGTAAAACAATGGATCACTGCCACATTCCAATGCCAGACGAATCTGAAAATTGCACGATTTTGCAAACCCTCAATGAGGCTCCTTTGAAACTCTGTTAGGTGACGCTAACGACGGAAGAGTGGAAGTTCTCCCAAGGCGCTGCCATGCTTGCCGTCGATGGTATTCCACGAGTAAGTGGCATATCCGTCTCCTTCACACACAACATCTGACGATCTTCATGCCCATGGTAAATCCTACCAGGCCTGGTATCAACACCAACAAAAACAACTAACGCACTCTAGTGGCTGTCTTACTACATCAACGAATTGCAAATCCAACCATTTACATCCTGACGACGGTATGCTCGTGTACGACATATGACCATGTTTTCTGGTTGCTTAACATTTTTTTGTGTGGAAGTGTACTGCAACGGAAACATTACAACTTATACCTTAACTCGTAATAAAAACCAACTGTCGCATCGTTTTCTCGCTTATTTTGGGTATTTCGATCGTTTATGAGTACAAAGAGAAACGACTTTCTGAGATGTCAGCTTCGCATGCAATGCGAGAGACCCCTAAGAGCCAAAATTTATTTTAAAGAAATATCCCCCTTTTCACTGTTAACTGTTTATTTATTTTACACAATCACGGTTTCTACTTTATAGCCATTCCCAAGTGCATTTTGGAATGTTGAATATGTCTGACCTACCTATGACTTGACTACAGAATGGTCAGTCATACGACTTATGTCCACAAAGTAAGATCCATTTGGTTACATAGAACAAAGGTGTACATATACAGAAAAAATATTTATTGTACAGAAATCTACAACTGTTAAACTACTTTTCTACATAGCTCCTGAAATTTTGTAGGCACTTGTCATAGCGTGGCACAAGTTTCTGCATGCCTTCTTCATAGAAGGTTGCCGCCTGTGTATTCAACCATGTGGTAACATGTTCTTTCAGCTCGTCATCATCGTTGAAGTGTTGACCACCAAAGACATATTTTAGGTCTAAGAAGAGATTAAAGTCGCTAGGAGCGACGTCCGGGCTGAACGGACGATGATCAAACGTGTCCGAGTGAAGTTGCCGTAAGAGTTGTTTGGTCACATTCGCCGTGTGAGGTTGGGCATTATCGTGGAAAAAAAACAACAGCTTTTGACAGTAATCTTCGGCGCTTGTTCTGTATTGCGCGGCGCAATTTCTTAATGGTCTCGCAGTAATCATCAGCATTGATTATTTGGCCTCGTGGTAAGAAATCAATCCGAAAAATGCCTTTTCTATCCGAAGAAAACGGTGAACATGACTTTTCGAGGTGTCAAGATTTGCTTAGGCGTAACCTTCGCTGGAGATGAAGTGTGTGCCTCAATTCAATTGATTGCTGTTTTGTTCAGGGGTGTCGTACGATACCCAAGTTTTATCCCCCGTGATTATCCGAGAAAAAAACCATCGACTTCTTCATTGTACCGTGTCAAAAACTGAAGTGCACTGCCAATCCATTGTTTTGTGTGTTGTTCAGTAAGAATTTTGGGTACCCAACATGAGGAAAGTTTTCGAAATTTCAGTTTTTCGGTAACAATTCCACAATTTAGTTATCCTGAGATTTGCGGAACTTCCATAGCAAGGGCACTAAGTGTAAACTTACGGTTGTTCCTAATCTTCTCTTGAATTGTGTGAACCAGTTCATCAGTAACCACAAACGGGCTTCCACTTCGTCCATCATCGTGCACTTGATCACGTCCTTCATTGAACAGTCTGGCGCATCTTGTAACCACTGAATCACTCATAGCATTTTGTCCGTAAACCTCGCAGATTTTCCGATGAATTTCCTTTGGTTTAACTTTCATTGCATTTACAAAACGAATCACAGATCCGATTTCAGACGCGGTGGCATTTTCAATTACGGCTGACGTTATAAAGAAACACTATAAAGCACACGTCGGCAGCAGCGATCTGAAAATGGCGTACAGGTCTTCTCTTTGATTCAGAGTAACTGCAGCGCGTGCTCGGAACTGCGATCGTAGCGCTGCCGCGGATAGAAATACAAACGGAATTTACTTTGTGAACGACCCTCGTATTTCGACATTTCATTGCACGCTTGCAAATGGATATCAAGCCTAAATCATGTCTGCATAAAATAAAGAAACAGTTAACAGTAAAATGGCGAAATTTCTTTCAAAACCTGTATGACTGTAGCTCCCCACTACGGGAAGATCATTTACAGCCAATAGGTTCTCAATCATCTTCCGAAGAGTTGTCACGAGAGGGAATCCATATATATATTATAAGAACGTATATATGTGTATATGTTGCACATTTCCTCATAAACTAAACCGAGGGAGGTGGCGCAGTGGCTAGCACACTGGACTCGCATTCGGGAGGACGACTGTTCAATCCCGCGTCCGGCCATCCTGATTTAGGTTTTCCGTGATTTCCCTAAATCGCTCCAGGCAAATGCCGGGATGGTTCCTCTGAAAGGCCACGGCCGACTTCATTCTCCGTCCTTCCCTAATCCGATGAGACCGATGACCTCGATGTTGGGTCTCTTCCTCCAAACAACCCAACCCCAATCCTAAACTAACGGATCGATCTGAATCAACCTTGGTACGAGGGTTAAAAAAAGAACTGTTGTCCACGACGTGCAGATACTCTGATTTTATTCATCCAGTATTTGAGAATTAGTGTGCTTAGTTCCTTGCAACTAACTTTACACATAATTTATGATCTCTACGAAACTTTTTCTCGCTGGTATCTCGCTGGTACCCTCCACAAAATGACAAGAGGAAAAAGTATATCGCTTACTACGTTTTCTCTGTTCACGCAGTAAAACTGCCGCATTAGGCATAGCATGATAATTTATTATTTCTTTACTAGTTACTCTATTCGTAACTCATTTTGTGGAGTGTATCCGCAGATACCACTGAATTTACCTGCAAAATTATGTCACTGTACGACACATAGTTCAGGGGATGTGATGTCATAAACACTTAAATGCGCGGAAACTGTCGTATCGTACATGGCGTTTTAATTAATTTCTTCTTTATGCTAACTATATTCCCAACATATTTCACAAACAGTGTCCGCATATACTATTGAATGTATCTGCAAAATAATATCATTGCCGATTCGTGGTTCAGGAGATAAGACGTTTTAACATTTATCTGCGTGAAACCGAAACTGAAAGCCGAAATTCGCCAGAAACCCTGGTAAAATATGTATGCAAATATGTGTGAAATATATTAAATATATGTGAAATATACGCGTCATGTGCAAACACGGGAGGACCCAAGGGTAAAAAGCTCCTCTTAAAAACGTACAATCGCACCAAAAAGTGTTGGCACAGTTACATTTTAGTAGTTGTATGTTAAACGAAACATATATTTCAGAACAGAACCCAGACACGTACCACCTTACATTACATAGATTACAAATATGTCCTAATCACCTGGCCGTAAAGTAACACACGGTGTTATGAAAATAAACATCGCTCTTCTGTATTGAAAAAAGTATTGGCACACGCGCATGAATCGGACAGGGTGTTCGTTTTCTCCATTGATGTTCGCCTTCTAATAGCTAGTGTGCATCCCTTTAGCTTCTATAACAGCACGTAAACGCCTAGGAATGTTTTGTATTGAATTCCTGGTGATATCAGGGGTAATTTACGACAATTCCTCCAGGAGCACTTTCTCCAAGTAGTTTTTACCGGACGGACGCCTTTTTCTGACTTGTGTGTCAAGATGAGCCCACAGGTTCTCAATGGGGTTCAAATCAGGACTCTGAGGTGGTGTTAGAACCCTTCTGGGGATACTGTACAGTAACGGCTGCCGGGGTTTCATGGCGGTATGTTTTGGGTTGTTGTCTTTTTGGAAATGAAACACCCCAGGAAGGCCCAATGTCTGTGCACTAGCGCCTAAATTACCTCGCAACATGTCGATGTATCTCATATGATCCATTGTACCGAGGATTACAGCTAGATATCCAACGCCGGACGCCGCCATACAGCCCCAGACCACGATAGCGCCCCCCACCGTGTTTGACTGTGGGATGCATGTGTTCGATGTCGAGGTACGTATTCAGCTTGCGCCAAACTTACTTCCTTGCATCAAACCCGAACACATTGAACTTCGATTCGTCGCTAAATATCACATGTTCCAAAACTCCATTGGCTTGCTGATGTAGTCCTTGGCAAACTGCAGGCGTTTCTGCCGGTTAACTTCCGATATGTATGGCTTTTTCCTGGGAGAACGTCCATGCATGTCAGCCTCATTCAACACATTTCGTATAGTTTGAACACTAACCGTCTTGTCGAACACTGTCTGAACAACCTCAGCAAAAGTTGTTGCACTTGTAGCAGGTTCCTTCCGAGCAAGTGCGATGATACGGCCACGCTCTCGGGTTGTAAGCACTTTTGGACGACACTTATTCACTGTTGTTCCAGCCTCCTTATATTTATGAACGATGGCCCGTACCGTGGTGTAGCTAACAGACACCTCTGCTCCGATTTGTCGATAGCTTCTCCCTTGTGAATGGAGCAATACCACTCACTCCCGCAACGCCACTACATGTTCCTTCTTCTTCGGCCCCATGCTGACCACTATCGCGCAATACGTACTAGCGACCGGGTCGTCAACAACACGCAGTGTCTATTGCGTCAGAGATGGCGTTTCGGTACCTGAAAACGCAGCAATATACCGAGATGCCACGCTCTGTGCCAGTACTTTTTGTGTGCAGAGGAGATACGTGTTTGCCCTTAACACTGCATTTCCTTGTTAATGGTAGGCACTGTGGGCAGAATTGTAATGTCTGGTATGTGAGGTGGCACGTACATGTGCTGTGTACCGGAAGGTGCGGCGTTTGTAACCAGAAACGATAAATGCGCTCGAGTGCGAATACTTTTTCGTGCGATTGTAAACTTTCAGGGCCGCAAATGCCACAATTAATAAAATGTTTCCCTTTAAAATCCAACGCTTCGTCTCTGTCGGCGGAGAACGTTTTCAATAGGGATCGTAGCTTCTTTGAATGTTCAATTCACACTCCGGCTCGCTACTGACTAAATTCCACTTCTGCGCAGTGGCGTGACGTCAGATGTTTTGAACGCGCGAGCGCAACTAGCCGTTATCGACTGTCGTCGTCCGCTGTTGCCATCAGTCCAATTCGCTATAACTGGGATTAAAGGTCTCGCCATAGCGACACCATCCGTCCGTTCACAGAACTCATCTTTCCATTTGAAATACGTGGTTGTGAAGCACTATTTAAACAGTCCTGCAACAAGGGGAGGAAAAATCCGATTCCACTGTTGCAGCACTTCACTGAGCGGGACATTGTCAACAGCGATACCACATCAAAACTAACTAATATGTCTCTGGTTGTACCACTGTGTAGCGAACTTCTTTAAGAAAAAATTCTAGGAGGAGACATTGGAAAACTACGAACAAGTACGGTGATGATACGTTTATTTTGCAGCTACACGGCAGGGAGGAACTGGGTATTTTTCAGAAAACGGCACAACGGGATCAGCCCGAAGGTTCAGTTTACCATGGAAGAGGAGGCAGGCGGAAGACTGAATTTTCTTGATGTACAAGTTCTCAAGAAAGAAGACAGTAGCTAGGGCCACACAGTTTTCCGAAAAGCCACGCACACAGACCGTCGCCTATATCGAGATTCGACCCATTACCCACAACAACAACGAGGCATCATAAAAATGTTGGCGTGTAGAGCAAGAAAAATCAGCGAACCAGAGTTGATGATGCAGAGTTAAAAGATCTCGCCAATACATTGCTCAAGAATGGTTATTCGTTCACTGAGGTGAAAAGAGCGTTAAAACCACGGGGTAGAAATCATAGCGATTCCCAAGCGCCCGTGAAATCGACATTGTTCCTGTCTTTCATTAAGGACGTTACTTAACGCATATCAAAAAATCTTGAGAAAGCAGAACACAGCCATAATATTCAAACCCACCCGGAAGATACCGTATCACTAAAAATCGGAAAAGGATGCTCGCCAACTGATGGAAAAAGCAGGAATTTATTGGATTCCGTGTTGTTGTGGGTACTATAAAAATAACGGTCCAAAAGCGACTACAAGAGAGCAAGGACAATTGTAGAACAGTAGATATTGACAGATAAGGTCTTGCAGAACATACTTTGCAACCAGGAGACCACCACATTCATTTTGTTAGGACTGAAGTACTAGCAGCCACAAACGCATACCGTGGTAGATTATACATAGAGGCCATAAAGACTGTAAAACACACCAGGAATTTCAATAGGATGGAGGAGAGCGTGAAATTGAATGACATCTGGTATCTGGTGCTGAGGAAGATGTGTACCAGTCTTCCGCCATTAGGTGAAAGCAACAGCGGACGACGGCAGTTGACAACTGCCATTTGCTCTCGCGCATTCAAAACATATAACGACATGCCACGCCACTGCGCAGAAGCTGAATTTTGCTGTAGTCAGCAGCAAAACAGGGTGTGGATCGGGCATTTAAAGAAGCTTCGCTTTCCTTGGAGTGAGACAGCGGTGAGGAGGAGATGGACATAGAGAGGGAGGAGGAGGAGATGGACTGGGAGAGGGTGAGCAGGTGGGCTGAGACATTGTGAGTAGGTACTGAGAAAGGGGAGTAGGAGCTTGACAGGAAGAGTGGGGAAAAGGTGATCGACAAATGAGAGGAAGAAGTGGAGAAATAGAAAGGCAGTAGGAGATGGTAGGGGGTGGAGGAGACGGAGAGTGAAAGCTAGGGAGGAGCATATTGATAGAGAGAGGGGGAGTGTGACGTGTGACGTGGAGAGAGATAGGGAGAGGAGGAAATGGATAGAGAAGGGGAGGAGATGAGGGTCAGAGAAACTGGAGAGTACAAGATGAACAGAGAGAGGTGGGAAGAAGGAGATCGACTAATGCATGATTGGAATAAACAATTGAATTAAATCTATACATGGGCAAAGCTGAGTACTCATCTAATTACTTTATAATAAAACCATGTTTGAAATGTAGATGTCATACCATCTTTGTCTAATAACAGAGTTTCTCGAACAGCATAACGCGCATCGCCCTAGCTTCCTGGACCCTGATGTGCACCAGACCGGACCGAATCCTTGCGCTGATATACTGCTCTTGGCGTTGTATACCGCCCTTCCTGCCGACCGGAGTGGCCGAGGGGTTCTAGGCGCTACAGTCTGGAACCACGCGACCGCTACGTCGCAGGTTCGAATCCTGCCTCGGGTATGGATGTGTGTGATGTCCTTAAGTTAGTTAGGATTAAGTAGTTCTAAGCTGTAGGGGACTGATGACCTCAGTAGTTAAGTCCCATAGTGCTCAGAGCCATTTGAACCCCGCCCTTCCTGGGCGCGGTTGTTAGGTGGTTTCGCACGTTAGTTTACACGAATACTGCCTTTCGCCTCATAACATACGATACATAAACAGTTAACATACGCTAACACACAGAACGTAGCTTACACGATTCGCACACAGATGGCGCACACAACTTCTCCTCCTCATGTTTTGTTGCCATAGCTATGTGGTACAATATGACAAATCCTGGTAAAGCGGACCTCATATAAACAGAGTTAACAGTAGGGAAAAGAAAGAAAGATCTTTAATGAACACTAACTAAAACAAAGAATAACTTATATAATGTGTTTCTTATTGTATGGGGAAAGCCATTTTTGTAATGAACAACAAAAATTATTTTATATGTTCACGATGAAGCGTAATTTCACGTCACTCGATTTTTTTTCTTCCATGACCTGTTTCTGAAACAATAGAGTGTTACGCTCATAGCCATTAAGTGCATTATTGGAATGAGCAATCTTACGACGCTGAAATATTCCGTATCAAGCTCTAGCTATATTAGATTTTTTTAAATTTCATAAGGGGAAGAATATTTTGAACAGGGCTTTTGTGTGATCTGATGCAGTTATCTGTAAATGTAAATTTGGGGGATGACTAAGCTTCGATTTAAATCATATTAGGTGCTTAGACACAGGGATATTTTATGCCTGTGATGAAAAGAAATAAATAAGCGCTAGTAATCTTAATTATGTCTCGAATAATAACATTATTTCATAGGTACTCATCATTATTCATCTACAAGTACTTCGGTACTCCATATCTACTTTCTCGTCGAATATATTCGTCTTCTTCTGCTTCTTAAACGTGTCAGCATCGTTACATAGGTTTTTACATAGTGGAAACTGGTGGTCGGAAGCTCTTCCAGGTGCCACCACTCCCCGTGGTATAGAATTTCTGTGCCCATCTTTCTACGTCTAAATCTGTTATTCACGTTAGAGAGTGTTCTCGATATATTTGTATAGCGTGTAGATAAAGCGGGACGTGGGTGGCAGCACTGCATTTATGTAGCCGGATGTGAGAAGTCGCCTAAGAGAACCATAACGAGGTTGGCCGGCTCACCAGCCCTCGCCATTAATCCGGGGCGGAGATTTCATCTGTGTCAGGCTCACTTCTCTGTATCTCGGAAGTGGCATTAAATAGATTCTCAGCACACCGCGGGCAAGTAAAGAGGTCTAGAACAATAATTTCCCGCCAAAGGTGAAGTGCATTCTATTTCTTCATACTGAGACATTCTGCGTGATTTTACACAGCCCACAAGCCGTAACTGTCATGCGTGACTGTAAAGTGAGGCAACAATGCAAAAACTTTGAAGCAGGATGTACAGAAATTCATGATAAAAGCGGTCAGGGAAGGAGGCGCGTATCAACTGATGATCTTGTTGAGTGAGCCGATCAAGTGATTAGAGCAAATCGTCTACCAAGAGTAATTCAAAACAAGGAAAGATAAAGTGATCATCAGGCAATGTCCTACATGACAATGCACGGCGGCACACTGCAGCTGCAACGGAAATGCTCCTGCAGCGTTTTCCATGGGAAAGTACCCACCATTCCGTCCGGAATTGGCTCTCTCCGATTTTCATCTCTTTGCACATATGAACCGCTGGCTGTGAACGCAGCATTTTGGCACCGGCAACCAACTGTAGACCATCGTAGAAAAATGGCAGAACTCGCTGGAGGCTGCATTTTATGGTGAAGTTACTGGAATCTCGAAGTCAGAGAGGTTACTGTGTAGAAAAATAGCTGGATTGTGTAGTAGTGAAATATTGTAAATAAAAAACGTTTGATTTTCACCGTGATTTCCATCTGGCGACTGATCGGTACCAAAAAAAAAAAAAAAAAAAATAAAAAAATAAAAAAAATTAATAAAAATAAAAAATCCCTCGTCTAATGGTAATTAAAGACAATGAAACATAAAGATAACTGTTACATAAATAAGTAGGAAGTTATTTCATACTTATTTGTTTCATATTATTTCTTTTCTCGCATCACACTTTACGTCCAAGACACTTTCCTAAATATTGGCTACTGCAACCAGTCGCATTCCCAAGTTGAATCAGTACTCCGTTGCCACGACGGGCGCAGATATGTGTAGCGAGTACAGAGATAATTCGGAACTCTCTTTGCACTAAGAGAATGCTATAAATAACAACTCGACGATTTTGTGGAAGTGAGAAGGTGCTGGACGCTCCACTTCCAAATATAGCGAGCGCATTTCAGTGACATACAAGGTGGTTTTGGATTGACAAATTATACTCTTAGTTACCTACTTTAACGCCCACTGCTTCACTCGCGTGTGCTGTATGGCCTGTACAGATGTTTTGCTTTTCTTTAATCGATTTCCTAATGTTGTTCACAAATTGAAACACCATATGGATTTTTCACGTTAATAAAGGCCGTAGAAACAAGGTCTTTTCCGAATGTACTTCAGACCTAAATGCGATTGTGGTAGCTGGAGTGCAAGGTTTCGTTAATCATGTGTTTGGGTTCCTATGGCGATATTTACGTTGAAACATTCATCCCTCCAGACATATTTCTGTACGTTTAACGGAGAAGTAACATACCAGTTTTCATAGATTTATCTTTAAAAATTTTTAATGTAACGAAATATATTATTAAAAATTTTCATCCCATATTTCACCCACTTAAGGGTTTAATTTCCAAGAACTGTGTAATACCTATTGTTTTATTTCTAACAGAGAAGTCAAGTACAATTTTTCATGGATTTAGCTTTGAAAATGCTCTCATAATGAAATAATTTCATAAAGCTTTTCATCCCCTATTTCACTCTCTTAGGGAGTTAAATTTCCAAAATCCCAACTGCTTATTTTTATATTTTTAAGTGAGAAGTTAAATACCAATTTACATAGACGGAACTTTATAAATGCTTCAATAGTTCTTTAATAATGATTCATTTTAAAAAATATTTTTCGAATTATTTTATCCCCTTAGCACTTGAATTTCTAAAACTTCTAGAACATCTATATTTTTCACTCCTGACTGAGAAACCAAACACCAAGTTTCGTAGTCCTAGCTTCAAAATTGTCTTAACAGAGACATATTTTCAAAAACCTTCCATCCCCTACCACCCCTTTAGAGTTAAGTCTCGAACAGTTTCTTCTTAAACGATGCCTGTAGTATAAGATGAACCCTGTCTCAAAATTATAAGTTTCTGTCAGCGGTCTGTGCTGGGCGATGACGAGTCAGTGAAAGAGTTTGGCCTTTACTCACCTCTTAGGTGCTGAGTTTCCAACCAAGAAGCCAAACACCAATTTTCAAAGGCTTAGGTTCAAAAATGCTTTTACAATGAAACATTTCATAAAACTGTCCCCCCCCTATTTCACCTGTTAGAGCTGAGTTTTCAAAACACAGTGAAATGCGTATTATTTAAAAATTTATGACACATAAGTCATATATACCTTTCATAGGTTTAGCTTCAAAAATGCTTGCATAGTGAAATATTTTCCTACAAACTCTCATACCCTATCTCACTTTCTTAGAGACTAATTTCCAAAACAGTGAGAAACGTATTTTTAATTCTAACTGGGAAAGAAAATTGAAATTTTCATAGATATTGCTTTAAAAATGATTTCATTATTAAATATTAAAAGAGAACTTTACATCTCCTGTTTCACTCCATTAGGGATTGAATTTCCAAAAAATCACGAAACACAAATTTTTTACCAATTTTCATAGATGTAGCTCTAAAACTACTTTAGCAGTTCAATGGTTTACTGAAAAAAAACTTTCATCCGCTATTTCACCATTGATTGGAGTTAAATTTCCAAACATGGTGAAACGCATATTCCTCTACTTCCGACTGAGAAACCGAAGACCAATTTTCGTGGGTGGCATTTTTAAAATTGCCTGAATAGCGAGATTTTTAAAAGATCCTTTCATCCCCTATTTCAACCCCCTTACGGGTTGAATTTCGAAAAACCCCTGATTGAACTACGCCTACATTATAAGATAAACACCCTCTGCAAATCTCAGGTTTCTGTCCTTAGTAGTTTGGGCTGGGCTATCATAAGTCATTGAGTCAGTCAGTCGGTTGTCTCTTATTTATAGACATATCTCGAGTGTCTAAGGTACAAAAAAAGGAATAGTCACTGTTTTACATAGTTTCACTGATTTACGACGAGATGGTATCGATTATTTATTTTGCAAATACATTGTGAGAATTTTACCCCCAATAAGATAGCCAGTACTAGATACAGATAACAGAATGTGTATTTTTCCTTCCATTTGTGTCTAGGTTTATGTGAGATCAAAGGCTGCGACCTTCGATTTTAGTAAAAATGTAGCTAGTAGTAAAATAAATTTTTGGGAATACTGTTCAGCCTGACACAGATTTACACTGCGAAGTTTGGTGGAAGAGATCACGCACTTGTATGCTGCTCCTTA
The DNA here is from genome assembly GCF_021461395.2 of Schistocerca americana. NCBI lineage: Eukaryota > Metazoa > Arthropoda > Insecta > Orthoptera > Acrididae > Schistocerca > Schistocerca americana. The sequence goes on along the minus strand of NC_060121.1, from coordinate 720,501,485 downwards.
AGCACAATGTCCACTAGAAAGTGTGAGTCGTTAACTAAAACTTAATTCTATACACCGTCGCAACTCTGATACGTACAGCTAGCCCTATCGGTCAAAGCAATGTGTGGAACAAATCGATATTTCTCAGACAAATTTATTTATTAGGTTAATAACACGTTCATTTTATACCAATTGGAACGCAAGTCTAAGAAAGCTTAGCGTCAGTTTGTTGCCCTCTAGTTGTAAATGTCTCTGATGCAATGTGCCATAGTATATCTTCTAACGACAAAACTATACGTGATATCGAAAATCCAAACCCAGCTGATCGACTGTTAGTACTCTCCCAGCAGATACAGGTTGCGGCTGCTTGTTTTATCCAGTCGTTTCCTGCCATGTATAAATAACACGTAAAATACTTATACAAGAGTATTGGACAATACCCTTTAGGACAAGTGAGACCCGAGAAAACTTTGAGGGATAGAAATGCCACACCATGGTTTGACAACTGTTTCAGGAAGCTGGTAAGAAAACAAATAAATCTTCACTGGTAATTTAAACGTAGCCAAAGCCGCTCAGACTAAGAAAAGCTTAACGAAGCCAAAACTAGCATAAGGAGGGCTATACATGAAGCACTCAACGAATAAGAAAGTAAAACTCTATCTACCAACTTGACAGACAATGCTAAGAAGTTATGGTATTGTGTTAAATCATTAAATGAGTCGAAGCCATCTGTACAGATTATCTGTGGCCGTAATGGCACTGAAACAGAGAATGACACAGAGAAAACGGAAATATCAACCTTTCTTTTCCAAAACAGAGGAAGATCACATTGTAGTTCCTCCTTTAAATCGTCGCACGAACGACAAAATGACTGAATCGAAATAAGTGACTTTGGTCTAGAACAGCAAATGGAAACCCTCGACGGAGGAACAGTCACTGACGGGAAACCAGTACCATTCTACGCAGAATATACAAAAGAATTTGTCCCCCTCTTCTAGTAGCAGTTTATCGTAGATGCCTAGAGCAGCGAAGCGTTTCTAATCACTGAAAAAAAAAAGCACAGGTCATTCCTGTTTCCAAGAAGAATGTCGAACAGACCCACAACACTATAAGCCGATCTCTCTGCTGTCTGTCAGTTGTAGAACTTTGGACCATGTTTAAAGATCGCATATTGTGACATTTCTGGAGATCGAAAATCTGCTCCGTAGGAACCATCATTGCTTCCGAAAGCTACGATCGTGTGAAACCCAGCTCGCTCTGCTCGTCCACGTGACGAGAACGCACTAGAATCAGCTTCCAGGTAGATGCCGTGTGGTTTGATATCAGGAAGGCATTCGATACAGTTCGGCTCTGCCGCCTGGGAACAAAATACACGGATATGCCATATGAGACAGCTCTGTGATTGCAAAGTTTCTAGTATACAGAGAACAGAATGAAATTTTGAACGGAGAGAAGCCTTCTGACTTAAAAATAACTTCGGGCGTTCCTCAGGCGAGTATTATAGGACCGTCGTTTTTAAAGTATATATAAATATCCTCGTACACAATGTCGGGAGTTCCATGCTTTTGCGGGTCATGCTGTTGTACACAGAGGAGCAGCAACACTAGGAAATTATAGCGAAATGCGGGAAGACTTGCGGAGTATCAACACTTGGTGCATTATAAACAAATGTAAGGTACTACAAATACGTAGACAGAAAGACCCTTTACTGTATGATTACGGGATTGCAGAATAATCACTGGAAGCAGTTACTTCCATAAAATAACTAGGAGCATGCGTACGGAGGGATTTAAATTGGAAGGACCATAGAAAGTTTATCGCAAGTAAGGAAGAAGACACATCCGACAGGAATTGCTGCAGACAGTGAATTAAGGTCCATGTCACCCTATTAGCGACGGAACATTGCGTGACAGGATGTAGTGAACGTTTGGAGTCGGTCGCCTCTAAGATAACAGGCACATACAGGGGACAACAACAAAGTTCATTGGGCTCGAAGAATATATGACTGGTTTTCTGAACACTTCCCCATCGTATTACGTCTCGACTAGCTCACAAAATTACATGCCTTGAACCTATAAAAAATCTGCGGGACATTTTGGAACGGCGCGTAAAACGCTGACATCAGCATACCTGCAATTTGGTGAACTGCGCGATCAAATCCTCAGCGAGTGGCTTAACCTGGATACGACGTACCTGCGCAAGCTTGTGGTCTCACTTCCTAGCCAAATCCAGGCGTTTAAGTCCAGGGCTGGAATGACACAGTAGTAATTGATGGTTGTAATGGTTTCTCTGGAGGTGAGTAATTTTTGTTCGGTCAGATTACATATGTAAGTAAGGCTCCTTTACTTGGGCGAATCGATTGTTCGAGGTACCAGTAGGGATGAACCGTAATTAAGACTCCCTATGCCCCTGACAGAAATGCCAGTGCTGCGCCTCCCCAAAACATTCTAAAAGATATGGAAGTGAAATAACATTTTGGTTTATGGATACTATTGTATACTGATTATACTGTGCGTTAATGAAGAACAGATTTTATGCGCTCTTCGTCAATTATTAACAGGACATAAACAATTAAATAGAAAAATAATAAAGAGCAGTGATCAAGAGTTATGAAAATATGTTCTACTCTCTACATTTCCTTGCTTTCAATGAAGCCAACTCATTCATTACATAACAGAAGTCAGTTTCACATCTGTGACGTCTTCTATAGATGAGATAGTTAAATACCTCTGTTTTCTTCCATATTTGACCTTAAAAAGCTTTTTATCGTCTCTGATTTGTTAACCAGAGTTCACAACGTGCTGGAGTCACTGGCATTGTCTTAAATATATCCGAAGCTCTTTCGATGTTTTATAACTATTTATTAACCATATTTTGAGAAAACCTATAAAGGCTATCGAGATGGGAAGCCGTGTCAATACCTCTCGCAGGTGGAACCTGAAAGCAGCTATCTCGTTAACGACCTCCACTGCCTCAATACTTCTACTATATTTGGCGCGAAAATGAGCTGCATATTTTTTCAACACGTGAGCCACAGTTTTTCCTTAAGATGTTTCTGCCAGGAAATTAAAGTTAGGTGAAATGAATGTAAATATGGTCTATTTTCAATTTCGTTTATTATTCTGTCAAATACGGCGGAGCCCTATCAGTCCTCGGTCTGCAGAGAACGTCAGAAACCGGAATATTTCGGACGAACGGCAGATTTACTTCAGCATCTGTTTCCCCAAATTGTGACATCCTATAATCCAGTACTGAATTAGCAGCAACCACTCTATTACTGAATACAAGCAAGCTTTCTAACAGGCAGCTATGTGTAATAAAATCCACATAATAAATAGACGTTAGCTTGGAAGGAATCGTTGGTTTGTGTTTTTTTGATGAAATGGGGCTCTGACAAAAGCGTGCGCTAAAGGTCACGGGCCTATGAAAAAGTTCGTTCTCGTAGGTATAAGAAATGAAGAAGTACACATGTACGTCCTCCAGTTAATTATTAACCGTTCGTTTTTGCTTTTTTTCGATCAGTGTCTGTGTTCTAGGCGGGGTCCTATCTCGTCATGCCCCGCCTCCATGCCATACATTTAGTTCTCATCACTGCATTCCCAATCCACAGTTTACCACCGCCTGTGATGTCCTACACCATTTTATTGTCCATGTAACAAACAAAATAGGGTGCACATTAAATATGCAGGCTGTAGCCAGAATTAATACGATAGCTATTACCGTAAGCAGCATTATTCACAGATATTTGGTAAAATTATTATTGATTATGGCTCGTAATTGTTTTACCGCAAATGTGAAAGGGTAACCGTAATTCATGGCCTATATCTACATCTACATTTATAATCCGCAAGCCACCCAACGGTGTGTGGCGGAGGGCACTTTACGTGCCACTGTCATTACCTCTCTTTCCTGTTCCAGTCACGTATCGTTCGCGGGAAGAACGACTGCCGGAAAGCCTCCGTGCGCTGTCGAATCTCTCAGATTTTACATTCGTAACCTCCTCGTGAGGTATAAGTAGGTTGGTTGGTTGTTTCGGGGAAGGAGGCCAGACAGCGAGGTCATCGGTCTCATCGGATTAGGGAAGGACGGGGAAGGAATGCGGCCGTGCCCTTTGAAAGGAACCATCTCGGCATTTGCCTGGAGCGATTTAGGGAAATCACGGAAAACCTAAATCAGGATGGCCGGACGCGGGATTGAACTGTCGTCCTCCCGAACGCGAGTCCAGTGTCTAACCACTGCGCCACCTCGCTCGGTGTATAAGTAGGGTGAAGCAATATATTATTAATGGATTAATATACTATATTAATGAATTAATATATAATTAATGAATTAATGAAGCACGCGGCTTCCTCTAAAGAGCATTAACAAAAATATTCCTATAGCTTGGGCACTTTGCACAGCCGACGCGGGAAATCAGTCGCAAGCGTAGATTCCGAGACCAGAAAAAATGAACTTTGTTTACTCGGATTAGATGGGAACGTGAGTCATCTGCATAATCGGAAATCTGGAAATTCCAGAAAGTCAGTTAATTGTACAAATGGACACGTTATCCAGTTACATAATGTGACCAACTGTTAAGAAATGCCGGCCGGTGTCGCCGAGCGGTTCTAGGCGCTTCAGTCTGAAACCGCGCAACCGCTACGGTCGCAGGTTCGAATCCTGCCTCGGGCATGGATGTGTGTGATGTCCTTAGGTTAGTTAGGTTTAAGTAGTTCTAAGTTCTGGGGACTGAAGACCTCAGATGTTAAGTCCCATTGTGCTCAGAGCCATTTGAACCATTTGTTGAGAAATCTGAATAACCTACCTTTTTGAGCCCGGACCTCTGTGAGACGTGCAGAAAGAGAGTCAGTGAGGCTCTACAAGGTACCAACAGGGATGTGGGGCCATGTCGACTCTAGTGACATGTCCGGCTGCACTAGGGTTCTCGGATGAGAGCTAATGGCGCCAACAGCCCTATTGAAGTGGGCCCACAGTTTTTCGATTGGGTTTTAGTACCTGGAGTCTGGTGGCCAAAGGAAACGGTAAACTTATCATGGAGCACGTAAACTGTGAAATGTGTGACACGTTGCCTTATCCTGCTGGTGAATGCCATCGTGCCGAGGAAAGAGTACCTGCAAGTAGGGGCTGACATAGACACTAAGATTTGATGAACACTTTCGTTGATCCATTGTGCCATCCAGATTGACGAGATCACCCAGGGAACGCCAGGACAATATTCCCCAGGCCATAACGCTCCCTCCTCCGGCCTGGATCCTTATGACGATTGTAGCAGGGCCGAACACGTCAATAGTCATCTGTCTGATGGAACATAAAACGTGACTCATGTGAAAGGCCACCTGTCGCCAGTAGCGGTACTAGTGTGCAAAGTGTACCCGCAAGGATTCCTGAACCAAGCGACTTCTGCGGAGACCTATAAACTGCATATTTCGCTGAACGCTCGTTGAGAAAATGCTGTTGGTACCCCCTTGGTTCATACGTGCGTTCTGTTGCTCGACAGTTGCACGTCTTATCGTGATTCCTCATCTCCGCTGCCGTCGTTCGCCCCTTTCTTCTACGGCCCTTGGTGCAACATCCCAGCGTCATTTTGCCATGCACGGTATACTTTAACAGCAATGGCATGTGAACAGTTTACGAGCTTAGCCTTTTCGAGAGGACTTCCACCCCTTGCCCGAACGCCAATGATCATGTTCTTTTGGACATCAGACAAATCGTTACGTTTTCCGCAATACGACGGCTCCCGAACGCGCTTCATAGACTCTCCACAAGTACTGGTGCCACCTACCACCTCTGAATGGTTACTGCACGTTGGTGGTGGGCACATTATTGTGACTGGACCGTGTGTAAATACACTAGTTAAACATTATTTTCTCATACATGTTGTCCAGATAAAGAAAAAATCACTGATTTTTATATCGGAATGTTTCTTCGTAGCCAGTTCGAAAGCAGCTTACGTGCAACACGATCACGTAGCTGTCTCACCAGCAACAGTTTGGCTGAACTTATTTACGCCTGGCGTTCCAGGTAAACCATAATTATGTACAAGCAGTGTTTTTGCCGTATATAAATCTTCAGATTAAGAGCCAGTTTCATCATTGTTAGCAGACGTACAAATGGCTATAATTTTGTCGTAAGAAATTATGCTGTTGCCATTGTCATTATCATATCGCGGTATCATATAAGTCCATAGGCCTTATGCCGCTGCATCCTCTAATCTTTGCAAATATTCAACAACAAATTCAGTAGCAATAACTTTCAACAGTTTTTTTAACACATGCAGTGCATCTTTTTGCTCCTGAACACTACCACCTTCTCCCTCTTTGATATCGTTCTATACTCGCAAGAAACGGCGCTATTCAGTACTCTGTAGTTCATCTCAACTTGTTAACAAACACCTTGGCAACGTCTGTTGGCTGAATTTAAATTTCATGGTTTTCACAGTAGTCGGTGCTCTCCACCGATCCCTTCAGTCGATGTAACTCATTAAACTTATATACGCCGTACCTTTTTACGGGCTACGAGTACTCTTGCTTTGTGCCGCTATTAACCCATCTCACATTCCCAAATGGCGTTCCAATAGAACGACAAATGCTCTAAATACTGCGATAGTGTGCCCTCGCCATACTAATAACACTGTCAGATCGATATATAATGAGGAAGAATTGTTACTAAACAAAGATATCGCAGTTCATTGAAAGCAGGTACTAAATGCTGCGCCTCTCAGTACATAAAAGACGCGAAGTGATAACTCAACGTATTCCTTAAGGGACTACGGGCAGACTACAAACTTCTAACTTTAATTTTTTTTATTGACCTTAATCTAACGAATTTCCTGTTTCGAACGACAATATGATACATATTTATTATTACCTTATTTCTGGTTATTTATTTATTTAAACAAAACACAATGCGGGCGTAACAACTTTCATTTGACAATCACAACTGAAATCTGACTTTTTGAATTTCCCGCCTCCGAGGGTAATTATTTAGGAGATGAAGTTTTAAAAATTTTCAGAGCAGTAGAGGAACAGAGGTCATAGGGAGAGAATGTAAGTATCACTGAACTAGACTGCATTGTTCATGTACAAATGGGGGTGGGTAAGAGGCTGGAGTGCCTGAAAACTGCGCGCATGTGAAAAAAAAAATTGGGAGTTGCCAGAGGATTAGGTGGTAAGAACAGACTCACAGATGCTACGACAGAAAAAATTCAAAATTATTACAGCAAGGCCATCAGACAAAGAGGTAGTATCATAGAAGACATGAGGAAATTTGTACGGGCAGTTTAGTTTCATCTTTGTTCAAGAAACAATGAAGTCATTAATGGCGTACACACTCCACGGAATGATACATGGTGAAAATACAACAAAGCACAGCAAATTGGTCAGAATTTTATTCACGTACAAGCAATACTTCGCCATAGCGGATGCCTTAAAGGGAACTCTCGAAGATCTACATGTAAGAAATTACCTCATGGCCGCACACAGAACCCAACGAGTTCATCAACAGAGTAATATGCGCCACAGTTTCTATTAAAGTGTTGGTGCTGATTAGTAAACTACAGACGGGGATCTGTGATGCAGTGGCAACGTTAGGTGAAGGTGACTGCAAGTTGTTAAGTCCCGAAAAGACTGATATAAAACATTGTTCGTTTTACAGAGAAGCAAATGTTAAAGTTAGATAAAGAGAGTCTTAGGGGATCAAAAGGAGCTGTCACAGACCTCGAAACAAAGCAAGACATCGCAGACAAGCACGAAAAACGAAACTGCAAAATGAGATGGAAGAGTATACAGAGAACCCATTCTAACGAGTACTAACAACTTTGTTTGTTGCTCCCCGAAATTTGCATTTCTTGAGAATAAAATGTACTTTTCTCCGCTTCTACTTGGAACAATTTGTTCAAAATTACATGATATACACATTGGAGTAAAGCTCAGAGAAGTTAGAGCCTTACATAGAAAAACGTAGACAGGTTTTTTAATTTTTATTTCATCTTTACACAAAATAATTATTATCTTAAAACTAATCAATACTCTTAGAAATCCCACGTCGTTACAAATGTGTAACCTACAGGTCATGTTTTTATCAAATTTTTAGTCTCAATAGTTTCTGAAGAAAGGTACCTTTTATATGAATAAATTTTATACTCATTAGGATGGGGATTTTCCTACCTGTCCAAAGCCCCATGTTTGTTTCTAAATTTCTTGATCTTAGTTAAAGATAGGAATGATGTTGGATGATGTCAATATTGTGCGCTCATTGGGAATCGCACACAGTAGAATAGAGGTTATTCTGTCGTAATAAACTGGTACCGGATTGATAGTATAACACATCCAACTAGAAACTCTAACGACTATTCAAATTACCTACGTCAACAACGCTCCAGCGACCAATTCATGTTTCCAACGGAGCATCAGTTCCGTAATATGTGTTACAGATTGTCATGCTGTCTACCTCTAAGATATTTCCTTCGTATTTGTAGTGTATTGATCTGTATTCATTCTTTTCCACGTGTAAAAAAAGACAGATATCTTAAAAGATTGTACGTCTACATCGTCTGAAAATAGCTTGATGTACGACAATCACCGGAAAGCTATGCAGAGAACGGATCCAATTACCAGCTGAATCAGTTTCAAGAAAGTGAAAGTAGAAAACGTGTTTCAAAATTTATTGTTTGTTTGGTGTTTATTAGTGTAGGCTAAATGTGTAGCATCGTTACTTCGTTTCAGTTGGAAACAACTCACTTTCGATTCGAATGTTTCCTACAGTTGCCAGGGAACAACCAAATATTCACATGCATTGTTGTTTACCAGTATTATATGTTTGGCGAACAATGAAACAACATACGTGAAGGGCAGTGAAAAAGCATTCTGTACCCTCGGCAAACGCAACACAGCTATAGCAGATTACTGGTAAATCTGTTGGCTAAGAATCACTCATTTGTGTATAATAATACTGTACATGTGAAAAGGTCTTTTAGAGCAATAGTATAAAGTGCCGCAAGTGTGATACATCTACGGCTCCCGGATGGTTATGAATAAAGGGCAGGCGCTACTCAGACAGTTCCAGCGTGGGCTGTCATCATCATCGTACGGGAGCGAAACGATAAAATACCATGAAGCGGAACTGAATTACGCTGGAAAAAAGTAGTCCCAGTATTGGTCACAAAGTGTAAATATGGAACTGTGAGTGTCACAAAGACGCACAGATAAGTTTCCGTATGCAATTGATTAGGATCGGGACGTGGGCAGAAAAGGTCAAACAACTGAGAAAGGCATAATGTTTATTATGAACAACGAGGCGTTGACGAAATTCTGTACATCACCAGAGTTGCACCTGGTGACAAAAACGGGAACTATTTTTTCTCAGGGTAACTGAACCTCCGTGAGAAGCTGCAGTTTATTGATAACCGCTCAGTACAACTATACTCCGCAATCCGCTCTGTGGTAGGTGGTGGAGGGTACCTTGTGTACCAGTTTAACTTCTCCTTTTCCTTTTAGGTTCGGTACGGTTGGCGCGAAGAAAGATTGCTGGTAAGCTATCATGTGGGCTCGACTTCTCTACTTTTATCTTTATGGTCCTTTCACGTGATATATGTAGGAGAAAGCAATACAATGGTTGACTTTTGTGCAAAGTACGATGTCGGAAGTTAAGCAGTTGGCCACAGCCTGAAACAGAATGCCTCTGTCACTGGAACTGGCTGGGCACCTCTCTGACAGTTTTGAACTCATTAAATGAACCTGTAACAAAACGTGCTGCTCTTTTTCGGGTCTTCTCTACTTTCTTTATTAGTCGTGTCTGGTACGGATTTCATATTGGCAAGAAATATTCAAGTATTGGTCGAAAGAGTGATTTGTAAGTTACTTCTTTTGTTGATGCACTATATTTCTTGAGGCTTTTCCAAATGATTCTCAGTCTGGCAACAGCCTTACTCACAATTACTAGCCGTCACATCTTGTACTGTGAAACATGTTTATCCTACAACAGTATAGACTTTATTGTGAAAATGAATAACATTGTTTATGTTAATTGAAGTACAGTTTCAAGTGTTCGTGCCGGCCGCGGTGGTCTAGCGGTTCGGGCGCTCAGTCCCGAACCGCGCAACTGCTACGGTCGCAGGTTCGAATCCTGCCTCGGGCATGGATGTGTATGATGTCCTTAGGTTAGTTAGGTTTAAGTAGTTCTAAGTTCTAGGGGACTGATGACCAGAGATGTTCAGTCCCATAGTGCTCAGAGCCATTTGAACCAAGTGTTCGTCTGCCTTAAACCAAGAGAGACAATCTAGCTACAGTGATGTTGGGGCCATATACTATTGAACATTCAGTAAATGATCTAAATGCTAACAACTTATTTTACTGCTTATATGCTGATGCTTCTAACAATACAAACATTGTTTCCACTAGTAGTACATTATTTTATAGCCAGACCCGGAAAAGATCCCTCGGCAGTGGTGAAGCTGAGTCTACATCTACATACATACTCCACAAATCACCATATGGTGCGTGGCGGAGGGTACCTCGTACCACAACTAGCATCTTCTCTCCCTGTTCCACTCCCAAACAGAACGAGGGAAAAATGACTGCCTATATGCCTCTGTACGAGCCCTAATCTCTCTTATCTTATCTTTGTGGTCTCTCTGCGAAATATAAGATGGCGGCAGTAAAACTGTACTGCAGTCAGCCTCAAATGCTGGTTCTCTAAATTTGCTCAGTAGTGATTCACGCAAATAACGCCTCCTTTCCTCTAGAGACTCCCACCAGAGTTCCTGAAGCATTTCCGTAACACTCGCGTGATGATCAAACCTACCAATAACAAATCTAGCAGCCCGCCTCTGAATTGCTTCTATGTCCTCCCACAATCCGACCTGATAGGGATCCCAAACGATCGAGCGGTACTCAAGAATAGGTCGTATTAGTGTTTTATAAGCGGTCTTCTTTACAGATGAACCACATCTTCCCGAAATTATACCAACGAACCGAAGACGACTATCCGCCTTCCCCACAACTGCCATTACATGTTTGTCCCACTTCATATCGCTCTGCAGTGTTACGCCCAAATATTTAATCGACGTGACTGTGTCAAGTTCTACACTACTAATGGATTATTCAAAGATTACGGGATTCTTTTTCCTATTCATCTGCATTAATTAACATTTATCTATGTTTACAGTTAGCTGCCATTGTTTTTCATAGGAGTGCTAGACCTTTAAAATTTTCAAAAGAACTTCTGTGACATTTGGGAAGAAGGAGATGAAGTACTGGCGGAAATGAAGCTGTCAGGACGCACTGTGAGTCGTGCTTGGTTAGGTCAGATGGCAGGGGACTTGCACGGGAAAGGTTAAGATCCTGCGTTTGAGTCCTGATGTGGCACGCTGCATCGAAATTGATAGGAATCGGAGGGTAAATAGCGAAAGTAAATCAATAAAGAATAATAACAATATACGCAAATTAATTTCTCAGACGGCTGCGACTAGTATAGAATTAAAATTTTAGACCTCGTATGAAAAAAATTCCTAGCAAGACTGCTGCGAAGACGAGCATTCGACGCACATTTAGCATAAACCACAAAAACGAACCGTTGTCGCAGTTAGTAGTATACATAAAAGAACGCGTTCGTATGCGGCCCAATATTCCATTAACGCGTCTGGAAAAGTGTTGCCGAAAGTATTTCTTTGCTTATAGGAAAGTAATGGTTAAATTGTTCTTTGGGGTATAGAAGATGTCAATCGTGTAACTGATCAGTTAAAAAATGTTTACTTCACTTGTTCTTTATAAAGCTTATCTTGAGGAAATATCAAAACCATACGCTGTTGATAACAAGTTTTGTCTGATATTGGGTGAAGAAATTAATACCGCCATGTAAGACAGTGTTTATCGATAACGAGGCCAGCCAACTTTCACGGTAGAAGTAACGCTGCGATGCTGCACACTTGTGTACCAGCTACGTGATTTTTATTATCACCACAAATTCGAAAAAATTATATTGAGAATTGCAGTCTACTTCCAGAAACCCAGAGGTCATTGCCCACCGCGCAGATGCCATAAAGATTCACGCCATAAATCTTGATCAGCTTTCAGCATGACAATTAATTCCAAGTTACCAGAATGAGATTTTCACTCTTCAGCGAAGTGTGCGCTGATATGAATCTTCCTAGAAGATTAAACCTGTGTGCTGGACCGAGCCTCGGACTTGGGACCTTTGACTTTCGCGGGCAAGGTAGGAAACGAGATATTGCTAGAATTGAAGCTGTGAGGAAAGGTCGTGAGACACGCTTGTGTAGCTCAGTTGGTGGAGTACTTGCCCGCGAAAAGCAAAGATCCCGAGTTCGAGTCTCGGTCCGACACACAGTTTTAATCTGCCAGGAAGTTTCAATTCAAAGTTAATTCACGAAAAGGAATTTTTTTTTTCCAAATAAATACAATTTCCTCCGAATCTTCCGAAGGAATCTTTGGAAGGAACGATGTAGGTTGCGCGTTGATTGCATTCGTTAGACGCTCTTGACGCCGTGAGTACATTTCTTCGGATGTTTATATAACTAATATCAGTCATCTAGTTGTTCGAATGAAACTGGGGACAGGCAACATTGAGTAACAGAGCCATTGTAAGGCGACCCGGATTAAATTTATAATTCTTTACTAAATAAAATCGTTTATGAAATTTATTTGACCGGCTTGTTGTTATTCCGTGTATTGATTTACTTACATTAATTACCATCCTGTCCCTACCAATTTCGAGACGGATAAATTCCAAATAAAAGAAATGCATACATTTGGGAATGTGACGCACAGTTTCTGTTCCATAGCCAGATGTTTCGGTCGCCACGGCAGTGCCTATTTCCTTTGACAGCGTTCGGCGCATACAAGCGGGTAACAGCCCAGAGTGCTCGCAGTGATATCGCGGCGTCAGAAATCGTTTCAGTTCACACACAGCGGGATTGCAGCGTTAATTGCTCAGCAGTGTTGGACTGGCAGAGAAACAGGAAATGTCTGCATATTTCGTTTATGAATACCTTAAGAAACGCAACAGGGGTTTTTGGACTCATCCTATAATCAGTTCGCGGCTGCTGTAGAGCGCGTTCGTGACACTGTTCATGGATTACAGACAATATGAAAGTAAAACCTTTATTTTAGAATGAATGTACAGTCGTTCGATGAACTAGCGTTAAAATAACAGCGGCAGCGTCATCAGTTCATCCGCCCAAGATAGCTGGGTGGAAAGAGAATACAGAATCTGTCATGAAACGCTGTAAAATAGAGACACAAAGGAATTTAAAACATTAGCTTCCTGTGGAAATTTATTTATGTCTGTTGGGCAAGTAGAAAATTTGTGTCGGACCGCTATTTGAACCTGGGTCTCCTATTTACTAGCCAAATGCTCTGACCACTACGCCATCTGGATTCAAGGATCAGGACAGTCACACTGACTACCCTACTACGCTTCCTGTCCGACCCAAATTCCCAGCCTGTACCACACACTACTGATGTAATGCCCCCGCTCATTAGCCTCGTTACTCATGGCATCTTGCCGAACCCCTTAAGAGTTTGAACTTGGTCTGCGTCTGCACAGGACGGATCGTTGGCAGTGACAGCCGTAATTATGTATGTGGTGTCTGTCCCTTTGTGCTTGTCCGAAGGAACGGGCACCACATATATGTGTAAAATAGTTTGGACAGTTTTCAGATATGAGTGAGAAGTCCTGCACAATTGCTGATCAAAGTGGCGCCGGATTCGATTCGCGGCCGGCCGGAAATTTTCTCCGCTCGGGGACTGGGTGATATGTTGTCCTTACATTCGTATCATCATTCCAGACACGAAAGCCGCCTCAAACACACTGTCGTATCGTCTTTCCACTATTGAGGTGGCTGCACAGGCATGAAAAGAAAACCAATAAATCGAAATTAAAAAAAGGTCTTCCACAGAAAGTGAATGCCGAAATCCACGGAAGAAAGGTGACCGAAGACTGTGAAAGGTCTGAAAAATATGCTGTGTGATCTGGACAATCAGATTTCATCAACCGAAGGAGGAAATTCGCGTAACAGTAGTAGAAACTTTTTTCGCTTGGTACTTTATAGACAGTGATGGCAATGAGCGATGGCTACTCATGTTTCCTAAATCTTAGGTGGTAACAATCGTCGTGAACAGTGAATCAATTTGTTTTCCAAAGTGAAAGACTCTTCAGTCTAGAACACTACCGAAATTTGTGCTATTATATACTTTGTGCCTGCAATACAATAAGCGTTGATTTCACTGAACCGGTAACACAATTAATCTAGTTATATTTAACTGAATATTTGTCTATTCAGATGAAAGGCCTCACGCCACGGAGGAAAGCATTTGGTGCTTACGGCTATCTCAAATTTTAAATGCCACATTCGTACGAAAGCGCCACTTCTAGAACCAAACACGAAGAAGTTATCAGTGATCTACGAGGTGTATGAGAAAAGTTACGAGACTGCCCATACTGCGAGCGATTTGGCAACGCTGTGTTGCTCTGCTTGTGTACACTGATGTACTCATCTTTTCCAGATTCACGGTCCGAGTTTCACCTCTGTACAGCCATCACATGATATCTGAGAGAGCCGTGAATGAAGATGCGTTTTAGTTGTGTGTTACTAAAATGGAACAGCGGAAGTTAAAGCAAGGTTATGCCATCACGTTTTGCGTTAAACAGGGGAATTTGTGAGTGTGAAGTCAGAACGTAGAAACAGGCCTCTAGGGAACATCCCTATCAAGAGCCCAAGTTTTCGCTGGCACAATTCTTATATGGAAGGCCGAGAACACGTTGAAGGTGAATCTCCAGGACAAACTGTCAACCAAGAGTTTTACTAAGATGTCCTTGAAAGGCTCAGGCAAAGGGTAAATTGAGTGAGTTCGGACATTGCAGTAAAGTGGATGCTGCTTCATGTCAGCGCTCCAAGTCACATAGACACTTCCTTCCTCGAATTTTCTTACTTCAAAACGCATCCCTGTTGTTCCACAGCCCCCCACCCCTGTCCCTATTCACCTGATCTGAGCCCATCTGACTGTTGTCTTTTCCTGAAACTGAAAGATGTCTTCAATGGGCGACATTTTGGGACCGCGGAGAACTTTCTAAAGAATTTGACCAACATGTTAAAGACCCTACCAGCGCTATATCAAGACTGAGGGCAACGTGTCCGACTTCATGTACTTGCCGGAGGGAACTACTTTGCACGGGACAATATTGTCTGAAAAAAAATAAAATGCTTCAATACATAACAATTCACTCATTACTTTTCTCATACGCCTTACATATAACTTCTCTCTTGATACTGTTTCGCAGCACAACCCGCACAGAATCAGAAAAATACTTGAACTATGCGGCTACCTTCATAATCGTGATACTTTTGAGATATATGTTCCACATTTCACTGCATTTTTTCACCTCTTCAGTGAACAATTCCACGTCGAAGCTGGCAGCATCCGTGGCAGGATGACGACAGCTATTGCTCGGGTTGCGAACGTGTGCGCAGGGCCCTAGTCACCTACAACGTCTAGTGCTTCGCAACGGTCGGCAAGATCGCTGGACCTCAGCATTGATTGGCGGGCATATTTCTCTTGCCGCGTTCTCGTGTCACCGCAGTAGTGTGCACGGCATCATTGTGTCACATGCAGTGCTGAAAAGCGCTATAAAATTGCACAGTGAACTCGTGATAATGTTAGGCTTGTGCATAAGTTCGTAGCGTTTTTGTTTTCCTTGTTGGTATTATGGGTCCTGTGACTTTATTTATCGATTGTCATTTTTCATCTGTAGTTCACTGTTGCTATTTGAATTTACATAAATTAATTTTATCATTTGGACGTAGTGGGGCTGTGGACTACAGAAAATGCAGCGCCCAGTGGAGAATAGGAACATTTTCAACACATTCTTCTGTTTGAGTTCAGTGGGAGGTGACAGTAGCACAGGCAGCCAGAAACATTTGCGCCGTGTATGAGGATAATGTCTTTTGACAGAGCTCAGCCAAAAAATGGTTTTCTCGTTTTAAAGAGGATCGTTTTGACAATATTGACGCTCCACGTCCAGGAACGGCTTCGGGGACTGATAAAGCTCGTTTAAACCCACTAATCCACAATTATTCACCTCAGTGAACTCGAGAACTGGCAAATAAATGATGAACAATGATCATTCCACCATCGTGCGAACTCTGCATGTAATGGGTAAGGTTCAAGAATCGTGTGCATCCTTACCGCAGGCTGTAAGTCAAAATCCCAAAAATCAATGGGTGGCCGTATATGGGTCTCTGCTTGCTCGTCGTCAGTTGGCTCATAAACAACACCGACCATTCCTTTCCTGTATCGTTACTGGAGAAGAAACATTGTGTCTTTATGCTAACACAAGGAAAAGATAGGAATGGTTGAGCCAAAAAGAAAGAAGCAACTCGCCATACAAAGACCTGCGCGCATCCACAAAAGATAATGTTATGCACCTGGTGAATTAGTGACTGTGTGGTGTACTATGAGTTGCTTCCCCCAGGTGTACCCATCACTGCTAACATTTACTGTGAACAAGTGAGACCTCCTGCAGACACAGTCCAAGAGCCGGCCAGAGTGGCCGAACGGTTCCAGGCGCTACAGTCTGGAACTGCGCGACCTCTACGGTCGAAGGTTCGAATCCTGCCTCAGGCATGGATGTGTGTGATGTCCTTAGGTTAGTTAGGTTTAAGTAGTTCTAGGTTCTAGGGGACTGATGACCTCAGAAGTTAAGTCCCATAGTGCTCAGAGCCATTTGAACCATTTGAACAGTACAAGAACAACGGCCAGGAGGACTGCGTGACGTGATGCCACTCCACGATAACGCACTCCTTCATTCTGCTAGACTGCACAGAAGTTGCTTTGGGAAGTGATTATGCACCCACCTTCATCATCTGATCTTGTACCCGAACAATTTCATCTTTTCCGCTAGTCATCGAACAAACTTCAAGGAGATTCCTTTCCAAATGAGAGTGCTCTCCGAACATGGAGAGAGGAGGGATGCAGTTGTCAATTTTCGACTGTGCATGTTTAGATGTGACATCAGCTCTGCTGGCACGGTGGGTGCTACGTTGCTTACAGCATCACATCGGTACATTTCGTAGAAAATGCATGTAAATTACTGTACAAGCAACATGGGTAAAACTGCATATGAACTGTTAAAGAGACTACTTTCCAGAGATCTTCGAGGAGGAAGTGAGAGTTAAACAGGTTGGTAAACATACTGCAAATTTAAATCTAACAAGTGGAGGGGCTTTGTGTGTTTTCATATTCAGTGTGATATGTGCACCCAGAATATGCACTGCACTTCTGGCATGTTTGTGATGTGAAGCTTTATGTAGGTCTGACACAATTAGTAGTAGGGAGTTGGCGGCATGGGTGCAATTTTTATATCAAATTGACAAGCAAATTAATTAAATTGGACAATTAATAACACCTAACCACGCCCACCCCAACCCCAAATGACGTAATATGTTTACACAGCTCCTCCCACTTTCTCACCCCATCCCCTCCCTCCCACCACCTGCCCTATTGAGAGGAATTTCGAATTTTGGCGCAATTTCGAATTCTGGCGGGATCTCTGTGTCTCAGGGTTCTGCTGACATCCGACCCCCACAACCCCTCACTCAGAAACTGGTGGGGAATTAAATATGGCAGTGCCCTTTCCAGGACTCAAACCCTGGTCATCCTGGACGGAAAGCCTACGTGCACCCCCCTAACACAATTATAAACACAGAGGTGCTTGGAACTGGCAGGAAATTAAAAATGCCAATGCCCGTTTGGGGATTCGAAACCTGGCCCTTCTGAAGGAAAGCCCATTTGCAGCCAGCAGTACATGGAAACTGCCGAGATGCAGGAGAGGAACGTTACGTTAGAGTACTTTATTTATTTTGGTTGGGAAAGTGAAGTGAAGATCGGTCCCAGTTATATAATTAATCATACATATCTATCCTAATTACTCAAATACATGCATAGCGCTACGCAAGGACTGTCTAAAGCCGCAATAAAGCTAAAAAATTGACGACGCAATGCAACAGATGTTATCCTTCTAGAAAAAAAGTCATAATCTACATCTACATTGATACTCCGCAAGCCACCCAACGGTGTGTGGCGGAGGGCACTTTACGTGCCACTGTCATTACCTCCCTTTCCTGTTCCAGTCGCGTATGGTTCGCGGGAAGAACGACTGTCTGAAAGCCTCCGTGCGCGCATAATTTGTAAGTAGGCTGTTTATGTTTTCTCTATGTAAGTAGGCTGTTTATGTTTTCTTATTGGCAACGTTACGTAGCGCTCAATATGAAAATCACTGGCTGTGCTGTGTGCAGTCTGTGGCTGCTTTGCATTGTTGTAATTCTCGCCATTGTAGTGTTAGGCAGCTGGATGTGAACAGCGCGTAGCGTTGCGCAGTTGGAGGTGAGCCGCCAGCAGTGGTGGATGTGGGGAGAGAGATGGCGGAGATTTGTAATTTGTCATGAACTGCTATATTTATATATGATGATATCAAGGTAAATACATTGTTTGTTCTCTATTAATATCTTTCATTTGCTAACTATCCCTATCAGTAGTTAGTGCCTTCCATAGTTTGAATCTTTTATTTAGCTGGCAGTAGTGGCGCTCGCTGTATTGCAGTAGCTTGAGCAGCGAAGATTTTTGTGAGGTAAGTGATTTGTGAAAGGTATAGTTTAATGTTAGTCAGGGCCATTCTTTTGCAGGGAATTTTGAAAGTCAGATTGCGTTGCGCTAACAAAATATTGTGTGTCAGGTAAAGCACAGCCATATATAAATTGTTCAAAGGGGACGTTTCATATGTCGACCCTTAGCCGAGGATACCTCACTGGAATCTTCTGATTTTTCTTGTAGTTTGTGTAATTAGTGTAGATTTTGTTTATTGCTAGCGCGTAATTGTAGAGAGAATCTCCTTTGTAGTTGTAGCCTTTCATTGTTGTACAGTAAAACAGTTGTGGCATGCATGTAGATTTGCACCAAGTATTTCGCAGCTGCGCTGGCAATTAAGTAGACATTATTTCCATTGCTATGTTATTTTATTTTGCTCTTCAAATTGTGCTTTTCTGTGTTATCGTGTGAAATATTGTGACAATTATGGCGTGTGAAAAACGTAATACTAGGCTCCAAAGTAAACTGAGAAATGACAGTGAAGACGAAGGCAGTGTGTTAGCGCCGCAGAGTAATGAATTAACTAATGTTCAAAGTAGTAATTTGGTAATTGCGCATAGGGAAATGGAGCGGGCGGTAAACAATGGTGTAGACAGTGAAGCAGGTAGTGAACAGGGAAGCGTTATCGATCGATTGGTCGGCAACAGCTCGCCTCAGGAATCGGGAATGACAGAACACAATATCGCAAATACTGTAGATTCAGGTTTTGGGTCATCACCGTTTTCTCAAATAAGTCAAGACACATTTTCTGCTTGTCAAAATGTGAATGTTGCCGGTGCAAATGCACTGCCGAAAAGCGTAGAGAAACAGATTCCAGACACTAATACATTATTATTGCAATTAATGCAACAAATGGAACAAAATCAGAGACAAATGGGACAAAATCTTAAAAAGTTAGACACAGTGGAACAAAATCTTAAAAAGTTAGACACAATGGAACAACACCAGAGACAAACACAGCAACAGTTAGACGCAATGGAACAAAATCTTCACACCACGCTTGAACAAACACGTGAAGATTTAACTACTGAGTTACATAACATTGAATCGAAATGTCAAAAAGTCTGTAATGACGTAAAAACACAAATTTGTGAGCATTTTCAACCTATTTTTTCGCGGCATGAAAATGCATTACAGAATCACGAAGCAGCCATAAAAGAACTGCAAACCATTGTTCATGAAAATCATGAGACCTTGTGGGCTAAAATTGACTCAGTTGCATCTACCGATTCGGTTACGCAACTTGCAAAAACTCAGGAAAACTTTAAGGACACAGTAGATATTCTGAAACTTGGTTCAGAAAAACACACTGAAGAAATAAGTACACTATCGGAGAAAGTAGCCGAACTTTCGGATCAGGTCACTAACTTATCTACAAAGGTAGATGATGATCTGAATGACACAAGACCCGTAGCCTTCACTGACACAGAAGAGTATGAACAAATCAGAAAATTCAAACAAAATCAGAAACAAATTAATACACAACACCAAAGAGAAATCCGGGAAGTAGAAGATCAGCTGACACAGGTAATACAAGAATTACGTATTTCAGAGGACACTCGCGCTCCAACACGGGAAGAGGGACTTAGAAACACGGAAAAGCCGCAAAATAATAACACAGGGCATTTCGGAAGTTATGAAAGAAATTGGCAATGTGCACCGAATTTTGAGATGGAACGGCCGACACGACCTAACAATGACCGATATGCGACTCGCCGACATGACGATTTTGACTATAAGCTGTTCATTACTACACGTAAATTCAAAACATTTAAGAATTCTGGCAACGACATTCATCCGCAAGCATGGCTCCATCAATTCTCTCATTGTTTTCCTCCCAACTGGTCGTTGGAACACAGATTAGAATTTATGTGTGGCTACTTAGAGAATGAACCAGCTGTAAGAATGCGATCGGTCATTCACGATTGCCACAGTGAAGGAGAATTTTACCATGCCTTCCTCTCAGCGTATTGGTCTCAAGCCACACAAGACCGCGTAAACATGGTATCATAATGATGAAACATTTCGAACAATCTGAATTCTCCAGTCTTGTGAAATATTTTGAAGACATGTTGCACAACCCATACAGACCCTCAGAACTCATCCGCATTTGCTTAATCAAATTACCTGAACATTTACGGCATATTATTTTAGCAGGACGTTGCAAAGACGACATTGAAGCTTTTCAGGGACTGTTACAAGAATTAGAAATTGACACTGATAATCGCGGAACGCGAAAACAAGGACACAACAATTACAGGTCACATCCGTCACAATTCCGTGACGACAGAAACAATAACCGGACACGACTGGTCTATTCTTACAACGCAAATCGTGACCAAAATAGACACCACCCGTACGACAACCGTTGGCAGAGTAGTAATAATTACAGGGAAAGATCACCTCTCTGCGGTAGTGACTATCACAGAGACAATCAGAGAAACAGACAATATGGGAACCAAAATAATTATTATCAAGGGAGACAGAATAATTTCAGACGCAACAGTTCAGCGCGCAGTTACGATTCAGGGAGAAATTCTCCACCACTTAACCGACAAGAAAGAAACTACAGGAACTACCGACGTGACGACAGACGATGTGATCGTAACGACAGACCTGAATTGCATCAGAACTGGCGGGATTCAAACAGAGCAGGGCCCTCTCGAGGAGGTGAATTTGTAGAAGTTAGGTCTCCAAATCCCAATAACGACGCGCGCCAACAAAGAGACAATAGGCAATGACTCACACCGCTGGCAGCCACAAAACGTTCTTATGACACTAACGACGCATCTGCCGTAGCTAGTAATTACGTAAAAATGGAAGACATTAGGGACATCTTACTCCAGGAACACGACATAAAACATAACAACATTGCATATCCTGTGATTCACATTACTGTAAATGACGTAAAATTTACGGCAGTACTTGA